>NC_090179.1:45945440-45950440 GCF_024679245.1 Pseudorasbora parva
GCTCTAAATGTAACAATAGTTTGATTCCTCTTTTCAATTTTGTTACTTTATGAATACATTAGGCCATCCTTAAAAATATTTTGGTTTGCAGTAACAATACTTTTTTTTTTAAAAGGGTCGGTAGGGAAGTCAATTTTTTTTTCCAAATTTTAATGTAAAAAAAAAGGACATTTTTGGTGATGGTGATTATGTAGGTATGAATTTAAACTGACTGGGTCTTCAAGCCGTGCCTTCGGGCGCATAGGCTAACTGCAGGATATATAGACCACAAACAAATTCAAATATTTGTCAAAAACATGTTTATTGCATAAATTTCAGGTGCATTCATTAAGAAAAGGGTCCAACCACCGCTAGCTGTCATTGACTCATAGCTGTCAACCCTCCCTTTTTTTCCGCGTTTCTCAGGTATTTTAGCTCTTTTCCCGCTGTCTTCCCGTTTTAGTATTTTCCAGTGATATGTATTGTATATGATATGTACATGTATTCATATTTTTACGCTCGATTGTGTTAACTCAGAACATCCAACTATCTGTGTCTCTGAAGTGGCTTGCACTTGTTGCTAAACCAACGCATCTGGTGATATAGACTAGTGTATTTGAATATTAAAAATACATATATATTTTTTATGAATTCAATGAATTAAGCAGCTATAACCTACTCTTTACTGGTAAATATTACAGTAAACAAACATCACAGACAATGGCAGACCATTTTTTTCAGATGTTATTTTATTTTTGTAATATTATGTATTGTCTCTCAGTTTTTTGGAAGAGACACTGCCCCTCTTTCCTCCTTCTTGACAGCCTACATTTAGAATAATAGCTTTGATTAACGTTAATGATGAAAAAGGTTTAAAAATCGTGATTGTTTGGATTGTTTTTCCTGCCGTCGAGCCACAGACATTCACTAAATCAGTGTTTACCAACCTTTTTTCAGTCATGGCACCCTTTGAAAATTTTCTAATTTGGTGACACCCCCATACATATGTTACACTAGGGGTGTAATTGCTCACGGCTCGGTTTGTATCACGGTTTCAGGTTCGCGGTTTCAGTACGGTTTGGTATTTGGTGGTGGTGGCTGAGGAGATTCCCCCCTTCTATATGTAAAGCGCTTTGGATGTCTAGAAAAGCGCTATAAAAATGTAATGAATTATTGTTATTTGCCATGCTCAGGGAAAGAAAGAACTACTGTCAAATAAAAATAAAGAAAATAAGAACAAAAAACTTAAATAAGCAGCAGCACAAATAAATGCTATTGAGCAAAGATACTAATAAAATAAACAATGCTTTTCAGATTTTTCAGGTAGGTCTAACATTAGTTTTTAGGTACAGAAATTGAATAAATTAATCAAATGTAAAATAACTGCACATGTAACTGTTTAAATTAAAGATCGATCCTTTTTAAAATTACAAAAGCTATTCAATCAAGAGTAGTGAGTGATGTCCTTATCTTTTGTTTGACAGACAGCAGAAGGCTACTGCCGCTTTAAGACCTAATACAGAGATATGCTCGTCTTTCTCGACTGTATACAGTTCACTTAAGGCATCAGACTATGTCTGCTTGGATACTCATCAAGATCGACATGTTGATATACTTTTTGTGTGAGTTTGTCCGTTCAAGCGCAAGACTTAAAATAACTCAATATTTGCGCGCTGTGAGACGTGCGCGCGCTTTTGCACGAGCGCACAGAGACAGCTTCTCACACTGCAGAGTTCTCATTCACGTCTTCTGGTGAATATACTGGGTGATGACGGCGAAATGACTGGTCATACGGCAGCACTCGCATGCACTGAACACAGTTTACAAAGATAGACCGTTTTGCCCACGGTTTTCTTTTATTATCGCTGTTGTAGTGTAGCCTATCACTGAGGAACCAGCACGTGTATCCATCGACAGAACCGCACATAAAGCATTATTTTTCAAGTTACAACCAGTGCCGCCGCTCGCACCACGCTCTGCGGTCGAGCAAAACACACGCTACCCATAGCAACGCGTTATGACAACGATATTTCAGACTGACAGAGACAAGATAAACGGCTTTTCCGCCATTTGTTACTGTTTTGTACACGTTGTTATATTAATTATAATTCAAATTCTGTTTTATTGGCCACAATATAGTAATGATGAATGTTGAGAGGGGCACTTTTGATTAATTTTCAAAAAGGGCAGGGGCTCAAAGCCGTCCCCTCTGCAGTGCACTTGCCTGGTGTGTGTCCATGGTCCTGACTCCTGTCACACAATGCGGCGAAATCTCCGACAGGGCTTTAATAGTCTAACGTTACAGTGAATGAGAGTATGAGCCGAAACGAACGCACGGGCCATAGTGTGACATCCGTTAACCATAGTGTAAACATAGAGGACGCCACGGGTTTTTCTATAAAAGAAAGAACGTAGCCTTCGTTTGTATGTAGACCCAGGCAATTTATATATTTATAATACGTATTAAAATATAATTCATATTATTTTATTACTTTTGTATTAGTTGTTTGAAGAGTAAAAAGAAATTGGTCGGTCTTAATGCAAATTCACAACCGGCAAGTCGGTCGGACTAACGCCCGTTTCACACATACTCCGTCTGCAGTGTGTGTGCGGTGTGTATTTTTTTCCGTCCCCATGTTAACGGATGACAGCTTTCACACTGCACGCGGATGCGGTCCGTCAGTCCGTTCCCGGTGCGTTGCGTCTGCAGCAGTGCACGGATCGTTTTCGTACCGAGTCTATTTTTTGCTGCGCTGCGTTGCTGCATTAAAGTGATAGAACATTGTTCGCATTAAAATAAACATGTACTGACGCGAAAATCTAGTAATTTCACCACAGATGCATATCATTTAAAATATACTCTTGTTTCAAAGTCAACACATGGCTTTTTTTCTCAAGTAAAGCAACAAAACGACGCCTTACCTGGCATTTAGGTAAAAAAAAGTGCCATAATGGAGAGCACTCGTACTTTCTTGGAGGTGAAAAGCAAAGTTCTTTTTGAGCTGCAGGATTTCTTTTAAAAGGGTGTAAAAACAAAAGAAAAGACGAGAGTCGGCTGTTTTTGAATAGACTATGGTAAGTTTCTAATTTAAAATGTTTGTGATTTAAGGCTATAACCTATGTTTAAATGTTTTGCCACTTGTGTGAGCTAAATCTAAAGTATATAAACATGAATAAATGAATTTAATAAAATGTTGTTTAAATGTAGTAGGCTACCTAACCTGACTTCTATTAACCCTTTAGGCGCCAGAGGTTTTTTCCTAAAACGTTCGATTTTGACATCTTAATTTCAAAAGGCTATATCTTAAAAGTGATAAAAGATAGAAACTTTCTGTAAATTAGAGAAATATTAAGGAGGACCATAAGATTATGTAGAGATTACATTTTCTCATCTAATTTGCATATTATGACGTCATAACGTGGGGGCAATCTTGGATTATAGAATTTTCATGAAAAGCCACATGTTTAAATGATAAAATGCAGCACTTATTTCCCCCCAAAATGTCCCTCACCTTCTGTGTGCTATATTGCACAATACTGAATGCCAAATCATTACTAATAAATGGTAGAAACAAACCGAATGCATGTAGCGGTTTGCCTTTTGCTGTAGAGATTTTCCATTTACTACATACAGTAAGCACTCTGATTCCATATATAGGGCACATATATATTATATACTATATATTATGCATAATAGCCCCTCTGCCCTGTGTCACAGCGCGTCTGCTCGCGTCCAGATCTGCCTCACGCGCCACCGAGTCTGCACATCTACGGCCACTTTTATTGTCATTTTGACTCCCCACCCTGCCCTCGAACTTGCTTATGAATACTTCGACCTCTTCTAACATACCCAGTGGCGTTAGATAAAGTCTCCACCACAATATTGACGCCGCGATCGCGGAGATGCGCGCGGTGAGAAGACGCGCGCTTCATGGTGAGCGCGGCAAAAATCTCCCGCGGCCGCCTCATTCCCAACACTAACACACCTGCTAACTTCGCGATGAACACTCGGACCCCGGGAAACATTATTCCCACCACTGACATTGGGCAAAGGACCATCTACATTGGGCAAATGATCCACCGTTTGTGCTTAGTGTAACGTTAGGTTAGTTTCACTTTCAGAATCACCGTCATCTCATATTTCCCTTCAGAATCAGGGTCCGTGAATAGAAGACCCAACACTTCATTGCCGGTAAGCTTTATTGATGCCATTAGAACATAATAATAGTAATAATAATCTAATGCAAATACTCGCTGACGTTGACAATGCTCTGATAAAACAGCTCACTCGCACGTCAGCTCCGCTTTTGTTTACACTGATTCAATGCGCTCTTGCTCGTATATTTTGTATAGAATCATGATGTTTGTATGAGTCAGGGATGAAGTACAACATGTCTACCATCTAGTGGAGGGGAGGTTGAATGAAATTTGACACCCTATTTGACAAAATCGGCCGTTTTATTCAGTGACGCATCTTGTCGAGTAAACTCGACCGTGGCGCCAAGAGGGTTAAAGAGTAAACAAAGATAGGCTAATTGGAATTCTGACGAGCCATGTTCAGTAAAAACTTTTGGATTTTAAATAAAAAATAATGAATCAATGCTGTGTTTGTGGTGTGCAACAGCGGATCAGTTGCGGACTGCAAACGCAGCATAAGTGAAAGCACAACAGGGTGTGGGGCTCCTGCAACGCACACGCAACGCAACACGCACCGCACACGCACTGTAGACGGAGTATGTGTGAAACGGGCGTAAAAGGAAAAAAATAAAATAATTTGAGTCGGCCCTAAATTGACAGGGTCGGTCGGGTTACGGCAAACAAGAATATTTTTAAGGATGGCCTTAAATGATATAATTCACAGTGTGATGCGCAGGTGATGCTCATTTGCAATCACTCCACCGGCCTCACACCGTTCTCTCACGGCTCTCGCCCGCCCTGCTCGTCACACACAGAGACTCAGTTTCATATCAGAGTCACGTATGATCTTACCTCAGTTCCTCCAGTTTACAGAGAGGATTCTC
>NC_090179.1:45955440-45965440 GCF_024679245.1 Pseudorasbora parva
TGTGTGTGTGTGTGTGTGTGTGTGTGTGTGTGTATGTGACTGTGTGTGTGTGTGTGTGTGTGTATGTGACTGTGTGTGTCGTGTGTGTGTGTGACAATGTGTGTGAGTTGTGAGTGTTTGTGAGTGTGTGTGTTCGTGAGGGTCTTTGTGAGTTTGTGAGCGTATGTGTATGTGACTGTGTGTGAGAGTGAGAGTGTTTGTGAGTGTGTGAATGTGTGTGTGTGTGTGTGTGTGTTTGTGACTGTGTGTGTCTGTGTATGTGAGTTTGTGTTATGTGTGTGTTGTGTTTGTTGGTGTGTATGTGATTGTGTGAGAGTTTGTGAGTGAGTGTGTGTGTGTGTGTGTGTGTGTGTGTGTGTGTGTGTGTGTGTGTGTGTGTGTGTGTGTTTGAGTGTGACAGTGTGTGTGCATGTCTGTGTGTTGTGTGCTTGTTTTTGTGACATATGAGGACTCAAATGTGTATAATGCCATGGGTATGACACAGGTATTACAGGAGAGGGTGAAATATGAGGACATTACCCATGGCCCCACTTTTCAAAAGGATTATAAATCACACAGGAGGAGTTTATTGAGAAAGTAAAAATGCAGAATGTGTATTTACATTTAATATTGCTCTTTAATAAAACTATTCAAGTGTAAATCAATTCATAATTTGACTAAAACATACAAAATAATGCGTAATCTAATGACAGGTCCAGTCGGCATAATCGGTGTTGGACGGCTCTCTTACTGCTGAACATTTGGACTGTTACTGACGCTGGAGTTTGGATTGTTCTGGGTTACCGTTGGCCTTTCCGGACTGCTTTCTGCTGTGAACACCTGCCTGTTTCTGATCGTCAGTATATTATATTATTTATTTCAACAGTGTTGTTGTGTAAAACTATATGATTACTATGATACTTTTAGAACCAAATATTATTGACCCATTGTTATTATTTTTGTATTTTAAATCATTTTAAAGGCCATTGTTTGCTTAGGTCTATTTTTATTACCACACAAAAATCAGATTACTCGATTAATCGTCAAAATAATCGACCGAATACTCGATTACTAAAATAACCGTTAGTGGCAGCTCTAAATGTAACAATAGTTTGATTCCTCTTTTCAATTTTGTTACTTTATGAATACATTAGGCCATCCTTAAAAATATTTTGGTTTGCAGTAACAATACATTTTTTTTTTTTTAAAGGGTCGGTAGGGAAGTCAATTTTTTTTTCAAATTTTAATGTAAAAAAAAAAGGACATTTTTGGTGATGGTGATTACGTAGGTATGAATTTAAACTGACTGGGTCTTCAAGCCGTGCCTTCGGGCGCATAGGCTAATTGCAGGCTATATAGACCACAAACAAATTGAAATATTTGTCAAAAACATGTTTATTGCATAAATTTCAGGTGCATTCATTAAGAAAAGGTTCCAACCACCGCTAGCTGTCATTGACTCATAGCTGTCAACCTTCCCTTTTTTTCCGGGTTTCTCAGGTATTTTAGCTCTTTTCCCGCTGTCTTCCCGTTTTAGTATTTTCCAGTGATATGTATTGTATATGATATGTATATGTATTCATATTTTTACACTCGATTGTGTTAACTCAGAACACGCAACTATCTGTGTCTCTGAAGTGGCTTGCACTTGTTGCTAAACCAACGCATCTGGTGATATAGACTAGTGTATTTGAATATTAACAATATATATTTTTTTTTTATGAATTCAATGAATTAAGCAGCTATAACCTTCTCTTTACTGGTAAATATTACAGTAAACAAACATCACAGACAATGGCAGACCATTTTTTTCAGACGTTATTTTATTTTTGTAATATTATGTATTGTCTCTCAGTTTTTTTGAAGAGACACTGCCCCTCTTTCCTCCGTCTTGACAGCCTACATTTAGAATAATAGCTTTGATTAACGTTAATGATGAAAAAGGTTTAAAAATCGTGATTGTTTGGATTGTTTTTCCTGCCGTCGAGCCACAGACATTCACTAAATCAGTGTTTACCAACCTTTTTTCAGTCATGGCACCCTTTGAAATTTTTCTAATTTTGTGACACCCCCATACATATGTTACACTAGGGGTGTAATTGCTCACGGCTCGGTTTGTATCACGGTTTCAGGTTCGCGGTTTCAGTACGGTTTGGTATTTGGTGGTGGTGGCTGAGGAGATTCCCCCCTTCTATATGTAAAGCGCTTTGGTTGTCTAGAAAAGCGCTATAAAAATGTAATGAATTATTGATATTTGCCATGCTCAGGGAAAGAAAGAACTACTGTCAAATAAAAATAAAGAAAATAAGAACAAAAAACTTAAATAAGCAGCAGCACAAATAAATGCTATTGAGCAAAGATACTAATAAAATAAACAATGCTTTTCAGATTTTTCAGGTAGGTCTAACATTAGTTTTTAGGTACAGAAATTGAATAAATTAATCAAGTGTAAAATAACTGCACATGTAACTGTTTAAATTAAAGATCAATCCTTTTTAAAATTACAAAAGCTATTCAATCAAGAGTAGAACAGACATGAGGCATTGTCGCGTCGCACGCACACGTCGGAGTTGAATTAACAGAGTTAAAGTGAATTATAATGAGATATTAAACGAAGCAGACATGCCACCTAAGAAAGCAAGTAATTATGTGGAGGAGGAGCTGGATGATATAAAAAAAATCGCTGGAATCCATAACAGAAAAGCTTTCTAATGTGGGTGAACAGCAAGCTCAAATAGTAAGCCTGCTGATTGAAGTCAATGAGCTGAAGGAAATCCTGAAAGAGAAGGATAAGGTCATCTGCGCACTGGAGAGAAGAGTCGATGACTTAGAGCAAAACATGCGTTTGGAGGAAGTAATCATCAATGGACTGGAAACAAAACATCAAACTTATGCGAGAGCTACGGCCGCTAGTACCGGCGAAATGAATGAGGGCGAGAACGCACCGGTGGAGGAGCTACAAACACTCGAGCGGCAGGTTGTAACATACCTCGCAAGTAAGAGCATCAGCATTAAAACGGAGGATATATCGGCTTGTCACGTACTTCCTAGAAAAAACCCCACTGCCAAACCAGCAATTATAGTTCGTTTTGTGAGCAGAAGAAACAAAGTTGAACTACTGCGCCAGGCCCGGAAGCTTAAAGGGACTGGGGTATACATCAATGAGCACCTTACCAAAAAGAACGCTGATATTGCGAGACAAACACGGAGTTTACAAAAGCAAAACAAAATTCAAGCAACGTGGAGTAGAAATGGTCATGTGATAAATCGATTAAATGGAACACCAGAAGAAGCAAGAGTGATTTCGGTAAGGGAAATCGTCGATCTGGAAAAGTTTAAATGAACATTATGGGGACATTGCTAAATAAATTGTGTTACACTAAGATTACTTTAACTAATGTTAAGTTGATTATCTCTAAGAATGCTTTTTGTGTTAAAAGAAATGCCTATAAACTTGGATATAAGATTTTCGTTAAGAATAGTCTGTTTAATGACTTAAAGACCAACGCTCATCTCTCATATAGTGTAAATATATTGGATATTTTTTTAGCAAAATGTTTATTTGCTTGGTTTTGTTTTTTATTTAAAAAAATTTCTTGTAGTCATTTCATTTATCTATTTTCTTATGTTCGTTATTTTGACTGTGGTGATGGGGTACGAAGGATTAGGTCTGAATATTAGTAATGAGTTGTACAGACCCTGAAAATGATATAAATTCTAATTTAGGCATTCATGAAGTTGATGACACAGATTTATTTGACACATCCGATATATTGTTTGACTTGCATAATTTTAATAATTGTAAATTTATTAGACCTAACAAGTATGATATTGAGAGAGAAATTGATCCAGAAACCTATCTTTATAATGAACCAAATTGTCAATATTATACAGAAGAACAATTTAATAGTAAAGTTAATATGAAACAATCTTTTTCTGTAATACACTTCAATAGTAGAAGTCTATGGAAAAATTTTGTTAAAATAAAAGACTATTTAAATAGTTTCCCAAAGTTCAATATAGTGGCTGTTTCTGAAACATGGCTAGATAAGGATAAGGTATCACATGTAGAGCTGGATGGATATGAACTGTTTGTAATGAATAGGGAAGACAAAAAAGGAGGTAGAGTTGCTATTTATGTGGATTCTAATTTGCAATGTAATCTAGTGAATTCTACGTCAACATAATCAATTGATAATGTCTTGGAATGTGTGACTGTTGAAGTTAAAATTGAAAAACGAAAAAATGTAACTGTTAGTTGTATGTATAGGACTCCTGGTTCGCCGCTTGAAACCTTCAATGAATTTATATTAGATTTGTATCAAATTCAAAGTGGAAACAGGACTTATATTGTCTGTGGGGACTTTAATGTTAACCTGCTTAATCCGGGAGAGCATAAAGGGACCAAGGTTATTATAGTTTTGCTTTTTGAAATTAGTTTTTATTTTATTATCGTTTTCAATTTTGCTACAAATTTCAGTTTAGTTTTAGTTAGTTTTACAAATGGTTTTGCTAGTTTTAGTTTAGTTTTTATTTTGCAAATACATTTCTATTTAGTTTTTATTTATTTAGTTTCAGTTTTAGTTTTAGTAATTATAGTTTAGCAGAGTTACCATAATGAAGTGTAGAGACCAAATCAAGGGTTTTAATTTCAGCAAAGTTTAATGTTTGCACTGATTAGAGTTTAATCTTTTTAAACATCCTTAAGTGAAATAACTTGATTAACGAGCATTATTGTTTATACCCAGAACGGTCTTACAAAACATGCGTAAAGTTGGGTCTTCACCTTTGAGCAAAAAAGCTTGAGTCAAACTATGACCTATACAAACAACAATCTGGAGATTAAAAATGAAATAAATTATATTTTGATATTAAAAAAATTATATTTGATATTTTTGACATAGGCTTATACTCAGAGGATCTATCTTAAAGAACAAAATAAATGCAAAGTAAAATATAAAAGTAAAAATTATAAATTCCAGACAAACTCATTCATAAGAAAGATGAAATATTGTTAAACAATTAAAAGCTAATTTTAATTTCTTCAGTAGTACAATGTAGGCTAGCAGTGTAAGACCACAGCTAAAGTCATCTGAATACAGCCAACACACACTGTTGTGCTGTGTGTGTGTGTGTGTGTGTGTGTGTGTGTGTGTGTGTGTGCTATAATTGTAAAGGGGGCCAATGTCTTCACTTATCTAGTAAAATATTATGATAACTGACTAATAAGGACATTTGACTGGTCCTCACTAGTTAAAAAGGCATATAAATCGGCCAAAACATGTTTTTATTTAAATCTATTGTTTTGCACGTTCTTGGGATGGGTAGGTTTAAGGATAGGGGTTGGGTTAGGGGATAGAAAATATAATTAACCTGATATAAAATCAGTGGAAGTCTATGCAATGTCCTCACTAATATAGTGAAACAAATGTGTGTGTGTGTATCCTGGTATTCCCTACTTTGTGGGGAAACGTCTCCACACAGATAATAATATAATATAATGTAGATGATTATGATAACACCTTTGAGCCTGTCAATATTATGCAAACATGAAATCTCAAACGCACAGTAGGCTAGTAACGTTATTTGCTACTAGTTGCTGAATTTGCGCCTGCGTCTCTCGTCGCGTAAGAAACGGCATTCTAAAGCAGTGAGCTTAAGTTAAAAGAAGTTCAACGTGCATCTCATTACCTTGTGTTATTTCCCATTTCACTGCCACGGACGCGTTGATTCTTTGTGAACTGCCGTTTAACGATGTGTTTGTCTGCACGCGTCCGTCACTCAGATCACTTCACGTGCAGTTGCGCAATATGCAGACACTCCCTCAACCGCCACAGTCAGATTTTACACCACATTAAATAGGGCTTATTAATAACGAAAACAAATATTTATTTTTGCTAATTATTATTTTATTTCAGTTAGTTTTTCAGTAAGAGTAGTTAGTTTCGTTTAGTTTTAGTTTTTTATTTATTCTGATTTTTTAATTTTATTTCAGTTTACGAAAATGTTTTTTGACCAATAGTTTTAGTCTTAGTTTCAGTTTTCGTTTACGAAAATAACCTTGAAAGGGACCACAGATTTTATTAACACCTTCTATAATATTACATTATTTCCAGTTATAGTAAAACCAAGTAGGATAACAACATCATCAGCAACATTAATAGATAATATTTTCACTAATGAAATGGATCAATTAGATGCAGGGCTTTTAATAACCGATATTAGTGACCATCTACCAGTTTTTGCAGTCGTCCAAAATGTATTTAAAGTAAATTCCAGGTCAACATATGAGTCTAGAATTGTGAGACATAGAACACCAGAAGCAATAGAAGTCTTTAAAGAGGAATTGAGCAGGCAAAATTGGGATGAGGTCTATGGTTATGAAAACCCAAATGAGGCTTATGATATTTTCCTGGAAAAAATATTAAAAATGTATGATAAATGCTGTCCACTTAAATCAATTATAGTTAATAGTAATATTCAGAAACCTTGGTTTACTAATGGCATTATAAAAGCATGTAAGAAGAAAAATATATTGTATCGAAAATTTTTGAAATGTAGAACAACAAATGCTGAAAACAAATACAAAGAATATAAGAATAAATTAGTAAATATAATTAGAAACAGTAAAAAAGAATATTTTACAAAATTATTGATTGAACATAAAATATACAAGGAACATGGAAAGTGTTAAATAGTGTAATACATAAAAGAAAATATAAGGGTGAGTATCCGAATCATTTTATCAAAGATAATAAAATTATAAATGATATTAATGAAATCGTAAATGAGTTTAATGATTATTTTGTTAAAATTGGTTATAAGTTAGCAAATAAAATAGTGGATCCACAAATTAATTCTATAAGTATTGATTCTATACATAAGAGCTCAAACTCATTTTTTTAAGCCCAACTAATGAAAATGAAATATTACAAATTGTGAGAGATTGCAAAGGAAAAAAATCGGTAGATAAAAATGGGTTGGATATGTGTATAGTTAAGAAAATAATGTATGACATTGTTCAGCCTTTTAATTTTATTTGTAACCAGTTAAAACTGGTATCTTTCCAAATGAAATGAAAATAGCCAAAGTTCTCCCACTGCACAAAGATGGTGACATGCATTTGTTTTCTAATTATAGACCCATTTCTTTGCTTTCCCAATTTTCTAAAATATTAGAAAAATTATTTGTGAAAAGGCTGGACAATTATATAGAATTAAATAATATTTTAACAGAACAACAATTTGGTTTTAGAGCACAGAGGTCCACAACAATGGCAGTTATTAATTTAGTTGAACATATTATACACACACTAAATAAAAAACAGTACACTGTTGGAATTTTTTTAGATTTACAAAAAGCCTTCGACACAATAGATCACAATATCTTATTACATAAATTGCAAAAGTATGGTTTCAGGGGGATAGCACATTCGTGGGTTGAAAATTATTTGACAGATAGACTTCAGTATGTGCATATAAATGGTGTAGAGTCTAATTTGCAGAGATTAAGTTGTGGAGTTCCACAAGGCTCGGTGTTGGGACCCAAGTTATTTTTGCTCTATATTAATGAGATTTGTAAGGTGTCTGATGTACTCAATTATATCTTGTTTGCTGACGATACCAGTGTTTTTTGCTCAGGTCCAAATCTGGAAGAGTTGGTAATGGTAGTGGAGAGAGAACTGTACAAACTAAAGAGCTGGTTCGGTTCGATTCAAATAAATTATCTTTAAATTTATCTAAAACCAAATTCATGGTATTTAGTAATAAAATTATAGAAAATGATATTAAACTTAAAATTGATAATAATATATTAGAAAGAGTTAATTACATTAAGTTTTTAGGAGTGATTATAGATCATAAAATGGCATGGACATATCATATACAAAATATCAAAAACAATTGCAATTTTATATAAATTGCAATATATTTTGAATAAAAGTGCATTATATATATTGTACAGTACTCTCATCACTCCATATTTAACATATGGAATAGAAATCTGGGGAAATACATATACATCTAGAACTACTCCAGTTTTTCTATTACAAAAAAAGGCCATAAGAATAATCACACATTCTCCATATAATACCCCAACAAATTCTTTGTTTACTGAGCTGAAAACATTAAAATTCTATGATATGGTAGATTTGTATACTACTATATTGGTGTTTAAGGCAAGGCAACACTTACTCCCACAGTCCTTGCAAGCTATGTTTAATTTGAGAGACAGTAATTATGCTCTTAGAGGGACATATGTGTTTGATATACCATATTGTAGAACCAATTTAAGAAGAAACTGCCCATCAAATAAAGGTGTTCAGGTGTGGAATAGCTTCCCTGATGAATTAAAAAAGGCTAATTCATTAATACAGTTTAAAATAATTTATAAAGGACTAGTTATGAAAAATTATAACAAATGATGATGGCAATGATGACTAATGGTAGTGGTAATGGAAATGATAATGGTAATAATAATAATAATAATAATAATAATAAATATGAAAAATATAATAATAACGATGTATGTTCTTCCAAACACACATTGAGAATATCTTATATTTGAGCTAATTTTGTCAATTAGTGCAGCTTGTGTGGAGTTAAGGGTAGGCATAATAAGCTTTAGCTTCAGCCTACACCTTTGGTCAATAAGAGTGTAAACTTTATTTAATTTTTTATTTTGTTTAAAAAAAAAAATGTTTTTATTTTATGGTTATGTATGTGTGCATGCATATACAGTATTGTATGTATGTACCCATATGACTAGTGCTATTTTGTGTAAAATGATTGCAACTGGAATTTTGATTGTTGACCAAAAAGAACTAAATAAAAAAATAATAAAAAAAAGAGTAGTGAGTGATGTCCTTATCTTTTGTTTGACAGACAGCAGAAGGCTACTGCCGCTTTAAGACCTAATACAGGGATATGCTCGTCTTTCTCGGCTGTATACAGTTCACTTAAGGCATCAGACTATGTCTGCTTGGATACTCATCAAGATCGACATGTTGATATACTTTTTGTGTGAGTTTGTCCGTTCAAGCGCAAGACTTCAAATAACTCAATATTTGCGCGCTGTGAGACGTGCGCGCACTTTTGTACGAGCGCACAGAGACAGCTTCTCACACTGCAGAGTTCTCATTCGCGTCTTCTGGTGAATATACTGGGTGATGATTGCGAAAATGACTGGTCATACGGCAGCACTCGCATGCACTGAACACAGTTTACAAAGATAGACCGTTTGCCCACGGTTTTCTTTTATTATCGCTGTTGTAGTGTAGCCTATCACTGAGGAACCAGCACGTGTATCCATCGACAGAACCATACATAAAGCATTATTTTTCAAGTTATAACCAGTGCCGCCGCTCGCACCACGCGCTGCGGTCGAGCAAAACACACGCTACCCATAGCAACGCGTTATGACACAACGATATTTCAGACTGACAGAGACAAGATAAACGGCTTTTCCGCCATTTGTTACTGTTTTGTACACGTTGTTATATTAATTATAATTCAAATTCTGTTTTATTGGCCACAATATAGTAATGATGAATGTTGAGAGGGGCACTTTTGATTAATTTTCAAAAAGGGCAGGAGCTCAAAGCCGTCCCCTCTGCAGTGCACTTGCCTGGTGTGTGTAACGTGTCCATGGTCCTGACTCCTGTCACACAATGCGGCGAAATCTCCGACAGGGCTTTAATAGTCTAACGTTACAGTGAATGAGAGTATGAGCCGAAACGAACGCACGGGCCATAGTGTGACATCCGTTAACCATAGTGTAAACATAGAGGACGTCACGGGTTTTTCTATAAAAGAAAGAACGTAGCCTTCGTTTGTATGTAGACCCAGGCAATTTATATATTTATAATACGTATTAAAATATAATTCATATTATTTTATTACTTTTGTATTAGTTGTTTGAAGAGTAAAAAAAGAAATTGGTCGGTCTTAATGCAAATTTACAACCGGCAAGTCGGTCGGACTAACGCCCGTTTCACACATACTCCGTCTGCAGTGCGTGTGCG
>NC_090179.1:45970440-45972940 GCF_024679245.1 Pseudorasbora parva
GCAGCACTCGCATGCACTGAACACAGTTTACAAAGATAGACCGTTTGCCCACGGTTTTCTTTTATTATCGCTGTTGTAGTGTAGCCTATCACTGAGGAACCAGCACGTGTATCCATCGACAGAACCGCACATAAAGCATTATTTTTCAAGTTACAACCAGTGCCGCCGCTTGCACCACACGCTGCGGTCGAGCAAAACACACGCTACCCATAGCAACGCGTTATGACACAACGATATTTCAGACTGACAGAGACAAGATAAACGGCTTTTCCGCCATTTGTTACTGTTTTGTACACGTTGTTATAATTATTATAATTCAAATTCTGTTTTATTGGCCACAATATAGTAATGATGAATGTTGAGAGGGGCACTTTTGATTACTTTTCAAAAAGGGCAGGGGCTCAAAGCCGTCCCCTCTGCAGTGCACTTGCCTGGTGTGTGTAACGTGTCCATGGTCCTGACTCCTGTCACACAATGCGGCGAGATCTCCGACAGGGCTTTAATAGTCTAACGTTACAGTGAATGAGAGTATGAGCCGAAACGAACGCACAGGCCATAGTGTGACATCCGTTAACCATAGTGTAAACATAGAGGACGTCACGGGTTTTTCTATAAAAGAAAGAACGTAGCCTTCGTTTGTATGTATACCCCGGCAATTTATATATTTATAATACGTATTAAAATATAATTCATATTATTTTATTACTTTTGTATTAGTTGTTTGAAGAGTAAAAAAAGAAATTGGTTGGTCTTAATGCAAATTTACAACCGGCAAGTCGGTCGGACTAACGCCCGTTTCACACACACTCCGTCTGCAGTGCGTGTGCGGTGTGTATTTTTTTCCGTCCCCATGTTAACGGATGACAGCTTTCACAGTGCACGCGGATGCGATCCGTCAGTCCGTTCCCGGTGCGTTGCGTCTGCAGCAGTGCACGGATCGTTTTCGTACCGAGTCTATTTTTTGCTGCGCTGCGTTGCTGCATTAAAGTGATAGAACATTGTTCGCATTAAAATAAACATGTACTGACGCGAAAATCTAGTAATTTCACCACAGATGCATATCATTTAAAATATACTCTTGTTTCAAAGTTAACACATGGCTTTTTTTTCTCAAGTAAAGCAACAAAACGACACCTTACCTGGCATTTAGGTTAAAAAAAAAGTGCCATAATGGAGAGCACTCGTACTTTCTTGGAGGTGAAAAGCAAAGTTCTTTTTGACCTGCAGGATTTCTTTTAAAAGGGTGTAAAAACGAAAGAAAAGACGAGAGTCGGCTGTTTTTGAATAGACTATTGTAAGTTTCTAATTTAAAATGTTTGTGATTTAAGGCTATAAACTATGTTTAAATGTTTTGCCACTTGTGTGAGCTAAATCTAAAGTATATAAACATGAATAAATGAATTTAATAAAATGTTGTTTAAATGTAGTAGGCTACCTAACCTGACTTCTATTAAAGAGTAAACAAAGATAGGCTAATTGGGATTCTGACGAGGCATGCTCAGTAAAAACTTTTTAAATAAAAAATAATGAATAAATGCTGTGTTTGTGGTGTGCAACAGCGGATCAGTTGCGGACTGCAAACGCAGCATAAGTGAAAGCACAACAGGGTGTGGGGCTCCTGCAACACACACGCAACGCAACACGCACCGCACACGCACTGTAGACGGAGTATGTGTGAAACGGGCGTAAAAGGAAAAAAATAAAATAATTTGAGTCGGCCCTAAATTGACAGGGTCGGTCGGGTTACAGCAAACAAGAATATTTTTAAGGATGGCCTTAAATTATATAATTCACAGTGTGATGCGCAGGTGATGCTCATTTGCAATCACTCCACCGGCCTCACACCGTTCTCTCACGGCTCTCGCCCGCCCTGCTCGTCACACACAGAGACTCAGTTTCATATCAGAGTCACGTATGATCTTACCTCAGTGTCTCCAGTTTACAGAGAGGATTCTCCAGCACAGCAGAGAGCAGCTTCACTCCTGAGTCTCCTAGATTATTATATGACAGATCCAGTTCTCTCAGGTGTGAGGGGTTTGATCTCAGAGCTGAAGCCAGAGCAGCACAACCTTCATCTGTGACACCACAGCTCTCCAACCTGTAGAGAACAATGACACACATTAAGTCTATCTCCAAAGCTAAACATGAGCACTTACACTAAATAAATAAATAACACAATGCTGTCAATATGAAATATATATAAATACTCATTAGTTCACGTTGTTAAAATACATCAGTTAGGATTAGAGGAGAGAATATACAGTTTGTACAGAATAACAACATTATTTCTGTGGAAAGACCCATAAACCATGGAAACCCAAGGTGTGTGAGAACGTGTGTGTGAGAGAGAAAGTGTGTGTGAGTGTATTTGTTTGTGTGTGTGTGTGTGTGTGTGTGTGTGTGTGTGTGTGTGTGTGTGTGTGTGTGTGTGTGTGTGTGTGTGTGTGTGTGTGTTCCTTGTTTGGCAATACTTGTGAGGACACAAATGTCCTCACTTATA
>NC_090179.1:45975440-45982940 GCF_024679245.1 Pseudorasbora parva
TTTTGCTGTTGTAACTGCGCTTATTTCCGTCGTTGGTATAAGTTGCAGTGGGTGGTTATAGACGAGAAATGTACAGTTTTCTACCATCACACTGATAACGTTTCTTTAGTCGTTCGGCAACCCTGCAGTCAGAACCACTGTAGGCCATCCACCCTTACAACTGTGTGTGTGTGTGTGTGTGTGTGACAGTGTGCGTGAGTTTGTGAGTGTTTGTGACTGTGTGTGTGTGTGTGTGTGTGTGTGTGTGTGTGTGTGTGTGTGTGTGTATGTGACTGTGTGTGTGTGTGTGTGTGTTCATGAGTGAGTGTCTTTGTGAGTGTGTGTGTGAGTGCGCATGTCTGTCTGTGTGTTTATGTGACTGTGTGAGTTTGTGAGTGAGTGTGTGTGTGCGTGTGTGTGTTCATGAGTGAGTAAGTGTCTTTGTGAGTGTTTTTGAGTAATAATAATAATGATGATGTGTTCGATTTATATAGTGCTTTTCAAGGCACTCAAAGCGCTTTACATTGAAGGGGGAATCTCCTCAACCACCACCAATGTGCAGCACCACCTGATGATGCGACGGCAGCCATATTGCGACAGAACGCTCACCACACACCAGCTGATTGGTGGAGAGGAGACCGAGTGATGAAGCCAATCAGGAGAGGGGGATTATTAGGAGGCCATAATGGACAGGGGCCAATGGGCAAATTTGGCCAGGATGCCGGGGTTACACCCCTACTCTTTTTCCGAAAGACATCCTGGGATTTTTAACGACCACAGAGAGTCAGGACCTCGGTTTAACGGCTCATCCGAAGGACGGTGCTCTTTGTCTTTTTCACAGTTGGTCTCCCATCCAGACACTGACCAGACTCAGCCCTGCTTAGCTTCAGTGGGAAACCAGTCTTGGGTTACAGGGTGATATGGCTACGAGTGTGTGTGTTCATGAGTGAGTAAGTGTCTTTGTGAGTGAGTGTGTATGTATGTGACTGTGTGTGTCTGTGTGTGAGTGTGTATGTATGTGACGGTGTGTGTCTATGTGTGAGTGTGTATGTATGTGACTGTGTGTTGGTGAGTGTGTGAGCATGTGTATGTGACTGTGTGTGTGTGTTCTTGAGTGTGTGTGTGTGTGTGTGTGTGTGTTTGTGACTGTGTGTCTGTGTGTGAGTGTTTGTGAGTGAGTGTGTATGTATGTGACAGTGTGTGTCTGTGTGTGAGTGTGTATGTACGTGACTTTGTGTGTGTCTGTGTGTGAGTGTGTGTGTATGTGACTGTGTGTGTGTCTGTGAGTGAATGTGTATGTATGTGACTGTGTGTGTCTATGTGTGAGTGTGTATGTATGTGACTGTGTGTGTGTCTGTGTGTGAGTGTGTATGTGACTTATGTGTGTGTGACTGTGTTGG
Organism: Pseudorasbora parva; assembly: GCF_024679245.1. Classification (NCBI taxonomy): domain Eukaryota; kingdom Metazoa; phylum Chordata; class Actinopteri; order Cypriniformes; family Gobionidae; genus Pseudorasbora; species Pseudorasbora parva. The sequence goes on from NC_090179.1 coordinate 45,976,820, forward strand.
TGAGTGTGTGAGCATGTGTATGTGACTGTGTGTGTGTGTGTGTGTGTGTGTGTGTGTGTGTGTGTGTGTGTGTGTGTGTGTGTGTGTGTGTGTGTGTGTTTGTGACTGTGTGTGTCTGTGTGTTGTGTATGTGTGTGAGTGTTTGTGAGTGTGTGTTTGGGAGTGAGTGAGTGTGTGTGTGTGTGTGTGTGTGTATGTGACTGTGTGTGTCTGTGTGTGAGTGTGTGTATGTGACTTTTGCGTGTGTGTGTGTCTGTGATTGTGAGTGTGACTGAATTTGTGTGTGCGTGTATGTGACTGTTGGTGTGTGTGAGTGTGTGTGTGGCTGTAAGTGTTCGTGTGTGAGTGTGTTTGTGACTGTGTTTGACTGTGAGTGTATGTATGTGACTGTATGTGTAAGTGTATGTGACTGTGTGTGTGTGTGTGTTCGTGAGGGTCTCTGTGAGTTTGTGAGTGTATGTGTATGTGTATGTGACTGTGTGTGTGTGTGTGTGTGTGTGTGTGTGTGTGTGTGTGTGTGTGTGTGTGTGTGTGTGTGTGTGTGTGTGTGTGTGTGTGTGTGTGTGTGTGTGTGTGTGTGTTTGGTAGGTTTAGGGGCAGTGTAAGGGGATAGAAAATACGGTTTGTACAGTATAAAAACCATTACGCCTATGGAGAGTCCCTGTAAAAGGAAACAAAGGTGACGAAATGTCCAGTTGATGTCATGAGCTATTCACTCAACATTAACCTTTGCCAGGTGTGGCATATCTCATGAGATTACAGGTCTAGTCAAAGCTGTGCATCTGCAGCTGTGTTTACAGACAGCAATAGCCTAAGTTAACCTTTTATATATCGTCTTATGTCCGCGATTATGGAAAGTGAATGTGTTGCCATCAGTATGTCTGTGGCGCTTAAATGTTCACATTGTGACTGAACTGGAAACAGACCGGATGGATTGGTTCCTGAAGAGCGCGGTTTGTCTCGTCAGATGCGCTGCTGTCTCGGGATGAGATCCTCAAATTGTCCCACAGACTTAAGAAAGTACTAAAGTGCAGAACCGGCCATGATAAAGATTTAGCTCCTGTACATGATTAGCATCCTCCCCTTCAGACTCTCTGTCCTTCAAGACTGGGTTGCACCCGAAACCGTCTTTTAAATCAAATGAAAAGCTCATCTTCACTGTCCGTGTTTTCTCAGCTGACGCAGCAAATGTTTTGGAATGTTGGAGCTCTGAACGTTGCAAATTCGTGTCGCGGCTGATGTGAATGGTTTTGATGCGAAGTATTCGCAGACGAAAAATGTGCTTATTCGTTTCGCTTTTTCGTTACGCGTCCGGTGTGAAAGGGCCTTTACTGCTGAACATTTGGACTGTTACTGACGCTGGAGTTTGGATTGTTCTGGGTTACCGTTGGCCTTTCCGGACTGCTTTCTGCTGTGAACACCTGCCTGTTTCTGATCGTCAGCTGGGATGTCTCTGTTGGTTTTGTTTGCTCCTCGTCTGACTATCCTGCTTGTCTGACACTGATTCTCGCCTCATGATTTGGATTTGATTGTCCTGGATTCTGACCTCCTGCCGGCCTGACCATTCTCTTCAGTTCTGAGCTGTTTTGGGCTCTTGCGGTTTGGACTGTCTTTATTATTGTTTCAATAAATTGAAGTTAAGCATTCTTCTGCTTTTGGGTCCTCCTTCCTCAGGTCGTCACAAGTAGTAAAATGTTCAAGAGGAGTTCATCCATTAGATATTTTAAATAACCAACAACAGCGTTTAATGCTTTGTAAGCGGTTGTAAAGAGTACGTCTCAATTTATATTATATTATTTATTTCAACACTGTTGTCGTGTAAAACTATATGATTACTATGATACTTTTAGAACCAAATATTATTGCCCCATTGTTATTATTTTTGTATTTTAAATCATTTTAAAGGCCATTGTTTGCTTAGGTCTATTTTTATTACCACACAAAAATCAGATTACTCGATTAATCGTCAAAATAATCGACCGAATACTCGATTACTAAAATAACCGTTAGTGACAGCTCTAAATGTAACAATAGTTTGATTCCTCTTTTTAATTTTGTTACTTTATGAATAAATTAAAATGATAAAGTTCACAGTGTGATGCGCAGGTGATGCTCATTTGCAATCACTCCACCGGCCTCACACCGTTCTCTCACGGCTCTCGCCCGCCCTGCTCGTCACACACAGAGACTCAGTTTCATATCAGAGTCACGTATGATCTTACCACAGTTTCTCCAGTTTACAGAGAGGATTCTCCAGTCCAGCAGAGAGCAGCTTCACTCCTGAGTCTCCGAGATTATTATCAGACAGATTCAGAAGTCTCAGGTGTGAGGGGTTTGATCTCAGAGCTGAAGCCAGAGCAGCACAACCTTCATCTGTGACACCACACCTCACCAACCTGTAGAGAACAATGACACACATTAAGTCTGTCTCCAAAGCTAAACATGAGCACTTACACTAAATAAATAAATAACACAATGCTGTCAATATGAAATATATATAAATACTGATTAGTTCACGTTGTTAAAATACATCAGTTAGGATTAGAGGAGAGAATATACAGTTTGTACAGAATAACAACATTATTTCAGCGTGTGTGTGTGTGAGAGAGAGTGAGAGAGAAAGTGTGTATGTGAGTGTATTTGTTTATGAGAGTGTGTGTGTGTGTGTGTGTGTTTGTGTGACTGTGTTCATGAGTGAGTGTGTATGTGACTGTGTGAGTTTGTTGTGTGTGTGTGTGTGTGTGTGTGCGTGCGTGTGAATTAGTGTTACTGTGTGTGAATGTGTGCGAGTGTGACTGTGTGTGTGTGTGTGTGTGTGTGTGTGTGTATGCGACAGTTTGTGAGTGTGTTTGAGTGAGTTTATGCGTGTTCATGAATTTGAGTGTGTGTTTGTTTGTATATGTGTGTGTGTGTGTATGTGTGTCAGTGTATGAGACTGTGTTATGTGTATGTTGTATGTGTGTGTGTGTGTGTGTATGTGACTGTGTGAGTTTGTGAGTGTTTGTGACTGTGTGTGTGTTCATGAGTGAGTGTCTTTGTGAGTGTGTGTGTGTGTGTGTGTGTGTGTGTGTGTGTGTGTGTGTGTATGTGTATGTGACTGTGTGTGTGTGTGTGTGTGTGTGCGCGCGCATGTCTCTGTGTGTTTATGTGACTGTGTGAGTTTGTGAGTGTGTGTTTGTGTGTTCATGAGTGAGTAAGTGTCTTTGTGAGTGTTTGTGAGTGTGTGTGTTCATGAGTGAGTAAGTGTCTTTGTTAGTGTGTGTATGTGACTGTGTGTGTGCATGTATGTGTGTGTGCACGTGTGAGTTTGTGAGCGTGTGTGTATGTGAGTTTGTGTGTAAGTGAGTGTGTGCACGTGTGTGTGTGTGTGCATGTCTGTGTGTGTGCGTGTGAGTTTGTGAGCATGTGCATGTGACTGTGTGTGTGTGTGTTTGTTCGTGAGTGAGTGTGTTTGAGACACCATGAGTGTGTGTGTGTGTGTGTATATGTGTGCGTGTGCGTATGTGTGTGTTGTGTATGTGTGAGTTTGTGAGTGTTTGTGAGTGTGTGTGTGTGTATGTGACTGTTATATGTGTGTTGTGTGTGTGTTTTGTGAGTTTGTGTGCGCGTGTGAGTTTGTGAGCATGTGCATGTGACTGTGTGTGTGTTTGTTCGTGAGTGTGTGTGTTTGAGAGTGTGTGTGTGTATATGTGACTGCATGTGTGTATATGTTTGTGACTGTGTGTGTCTGGGTGTGAGTGTGTATGTGACTGTTATGTGTGTGAGAGTGTGTGTTTGTGAGTGTGGTTGCATGTGTATGTGTCTGTGTTGTGTTGTGTGGGAGTGAGTGAGTGAGTGAGTGAGTGAGTGAGTGACTGTGTTCTTCAGTGAGTGTGTGTGTGTGACTGTGTGTGTCTGTGTGTTGTGTGTTTGTTTGTTAGTGTTTGTGAGTGTGTGTTCGTGAGTGAGTGAGTGAGTGTCAGTGTGTGAGTGTGATTCTGTGTTTGTGAGGCTACGTCTACACTAATCCGGATAAATTTTTCAAAAAATGTTCATCTACACTGAAACGTCTGAAAACGCTTACGTCCCCGTACTGCGCATGAGCAAACCCAAGACGCTTCGACTTGCGTCATTTCCGCTACTCGTTTATTTACTCTTTGAAATTTTGAGGCAATGTCGAGAAAAGGCACTGAGTTTTTTAACAGTATGTACAAACTGACATTAATATTGAACAAGGCTGTCAAAACAGAAAGCATACAAAACAACTGCTGTACAATGTCGTTCACCATCTTGGCTGAATTGGTCACATGACTGCATCACACGGCTAAATGCGGCACCGTATTAAAAAGCCTCCGTTTTCACAGTCCACACTACGGCGCGAAGACGACGTTTTCAGATGTATCCGCTCTGGAGAGCGTTTTCAAAACGATACGTTTTCATCGACTTAAAACGCTGTCTCAGTGTGGACGGAAGGACAAAACGGAGAGAAAAATATTAGTGTGGACATGGCCTGAGTGTGACTGAGTGTGTGTGTGTGTGTGTGTGTGTGTGTGTGTGTGTGTTAGTGAGTGAGTGTGTTTGTGACTGTGTGTGACTGTGTGTGTATGTATGTGACTGTATGTGTGTGTGAGTGAGTGTGTTTGTGTGTGTGTGTGTGTGTGTGTGGCTGTATGTGTTCGTGAGTGAGTGTGTTTGTGACTGTCTGTGTATGTATGTGACTGTATGTGTGTGTGTATGTGACTGTGTGTGTCGTGTGTGTGTCGTGTGTGTGTGTGTGTGTGTGTGTGTGTGTGTGTGTGTGACAATGTGTGAGAGTTGTGAAAGTTTGTGACTGTGCGTGTGTGTTCGTGAGGGTCTTTGTGAGTTTGTGAGTGTATGTGTATGTGACTGTGTGTGTCGTGTGTGTGTGTGTGTATGTGACTGTGTGTGTCGTGTGTGTGTGAGTGTATGTGACTGTGTGTGTCGTGTGTGTGTGTGTATGTGACTGTGTGTGTCGTGTGTGTGTGTGTGTGTGTGACAATGTGTGAGAGTTGTGAAAGTTTGTGACTGTGCGTGTGTGTTCGTGAGGGTCTTTGTGAGTTTGTGAGTGTATGTGTATGTGACTGTGTGTGTCTGTGAGAGTGTTTGTGAGTGTGTGAATGTGTGTGTAAGTGAGTGTGTTTGTGATTGTGTGTGTGTCTGTGTATGTTACTGTGTTATGTGTGTGTTGTGTGTGTTGGTGTGTATGTGACTGTGAGAGTTTGTGTGTGTGTGTCTGTCTGTGTGCGTGTGTGTGACTGTATGTGTGTTCGTGAGTGTGTTTGTGACTGTGTGTCTGTGTATGTGACTGTGTTGTGTGTGTGTGTGTGTGTGACATGGGCGTAGATTACGCGGGGGACGGAGGGGACGTGTCCCCCTCACTTTTAATAAAATGTATTTTCGCCCCCCGCAGTTTCACTGGGTCTCACCGATTCTAGTCGACCCGCTCCGAGCGGGATTCGAACCGGCGTTACCCTGCGCGGCAACGGCCAAATTAACAGGGACGCTAAAAACAGCCTTCTCTAATCTCGGTTGATAGAGCGCTTTTTGAGGTCACGGGCAAGTGTATTTACATAGAAACCAATGTGAATACATTAAGATTTAAAATCAGAGACAAAAATTAATCTATGCATGACCTGCTGTCATTTTATTCACATCTAAATATGAGGAAGGCGCTCTCACAGAAAGTCCAAAGTCCAAAAGTGGATTCGTAGAGGTAATTCCCTGTCACGCTGGAGCTGCAGCTGAAGGAAAACAATCGTTATGAGTGATGCTGGTTTACATCAGAATTCAATTTATTTTTATTTTTACATTGCATAAAATCTATGGAGACAAGTGTCTGTAGATAAACCAATCATGAAATTGGCATAAAAAATAGGAGAATAATATTATAGATATTAGTGGTTATTGTTCAGTAGTGTATTTGATATCTTACCAAATTAAAAGCAAGAGATGCGATAAATTATATCGGTCCCCCCAAAAAAAGGTATTACGACATTTCTGTCCCCCTTTACTATTGAAAAGATGACTACGCCCCTGGTGTGTGAGAGTAAATGAGAAAGCGACTGTGTATGTGTATCTGTGTGTGTGTGTGTGTGTGTGTGTGTGTGTATGTGTATGACTG
>NC_090179.1:45997940-46140440 GCF_024679245.1 Pseudorasbora parva
GAGATAGCAATAAACATTCTCCTTTTTGACCAAATAAATGAAAAGCATGTCATCAATGTCTTCTCTCTTGCTGTCTCACCTAAAATCTCACCTAGCTTTCCTCAGAGATGGTCAAGTCAAGTTCAGTTTGTGCATGATTACATGATATAACCATTTTTTTAAATACTGTATCCTAAATTGTGGATAATATCATATGATGAAGTAAATTTCTGGAGTGTTAACGATTAAAAGAAAAAACAACAACAAGAACCGTACAGAACTGAAAACCGTGAGCCTAAAACCGTGATCCGAACCGAACCGTGGGTTTGGTGAACCGGGTCGCCCTTAATATGCAACATATGAATCTCGCCTAGGGTGCCAGAAAGGCTAGAAACGGCCCTGACGCCATTATCATTATTTTGGATGAAAATTCTCAGAACAAAAATATTTTCGTTTATTGCAATAATTTCTTGGCAAATTTATCGTTCAGCAAAATGTGTTATCGTGACAGGCCGAGATAACATCACCGTTTTCTCCAGAGCGACTGTACAGCCCAATCAAATTTGGTTGCAATATTTTCCTGTTTAACACGGTGAAGCTGCTTTGAAACAATCGTCATTGTAAAAACACTATATAAATAAAGCTGACTATTAAAAATCTTTATATTAACTGGCTTTTCTCTGAATGCAATACAGTGAACGACAGCCGTCTGTGTCTCCAGTGGCTCACATTATTGGCAGTTTAGTGTCGAGTGATTCATTTACACCAAAACTAAAAGATAACGTGCCTTCATCTCTGGAAACATTATTTGTGTCTTACATTTCATAATGAACTCAGATAAGCTCAGGGCCGACTCGTTCTCCAGCAGGTCTTTTTCATGAATGTGAATGTGTGCAAAGGATTGTGGGTGATTGAGCTGAATTAAAGATGCGAAACGAAGGATCCTTCAAACTGAGACGGCCTTCAGAGGCGCTTGATGACGTGGCCGTCGAGATCTGCAGCCTTACTAGGACACAGCCTCCGTTTGAGAAACACCCGCAAATTATGAACAATATCCCAGAAATCAATCTGTGCCCCGTGATTTAAACACCTCTGATCTCTGTGTTTCTCTTTGGTCATAATGTTTTAGACTGTAATGATTGAACTCAGTGTTACTTACTCATCATTTCCGTATCCAATTAATCCTCTCAGGTTAAACTGCTGCATCGTCTCCTCTGAGGACAACAACACAAAAACTAAAGCTGACCACTGAGATGAGGAGAGTTTCACAGCACGTAATCCTCCACGGCTCATATGAGGTTGAGCTTCGTTCACCAGTGAAAGATCACCCAGTTCATTCAGACAGTGAAACAGATTGATGTATTTATCTGGAGAGGGATTCTCACTGATCTTTTCTTTAATATAGTCGACTGTTTTCTTATTGTTGTGAGAGCTGTTTCCTGTCTGTGTCTTTAGTTCTTGTAAGAGACTCTGATTAGACTCCACTGACAGACCCAGAAGGAAACGAAGGAAAAGGTCCAGATGGCCATTTTTACTGTCTAAAGCCTCATCCACAGCTCTCTGATGGAGATCAGATAGTGAAGCTGTGTCTCCATTAGTTGGTTTGGTGATCTGGTCAAACACATTGATGTTCTTGTTTATAAAGGAGAGATGCACATATAGAGCCGCTAGATGTTCCTGAAGGCTCAGATGAACAAAGCAGAAGACTTTCCCCTGATACAAGCCCAACTCCTCTCTGAAGATCTGAGTGCACAATCCTGAGTACACTGATGCTTCTGTCACATCAATGCCACACTCTCTCAGGTCTTCCTCATAGAAGATCAGGTTTCCTTTCACAAGCTGCTGATACGCCAGTTTCCCCAGTTTGACAATCATGTCTTCATCTTTCACTTTCATCTCATAGTCCTTCTCATGTTTGATGTTGGTCTGAAGGATCAGGAAGTGTGTGTACATTTGAGTGAGAGTCTTGGGAATCTCTCCAGTCTCTGCTTCACTCATCATCTTCTCCAGAACAGTGGCTGAGATCCAGCAGAAAACTGGGATGTGACACATAATAAAGAGGCTCCTTGATGACTTCAGGTGTGAGATGATCCTGTCGGCCAGACTCTGATCACTGATTCTCTTCCTGAAGTATTCCTCCTTCTGTGGGTCACTGAAGCCTCGTACCTCTGTCACTCGATGGACACACTCAGAGGGGACGAGATCAGCTGCTGCGGGTCTGGAGGTGATCCAGATGAGAGCCGAGGGAAGCAGATTCCCCGCAAAGAGGTTCATCAGCAGCTCGTCCACTGAGGCTGATTCAGTCACATCACACAACCTCACATCGCTCTGAAAATCCAGAGACAGACGACACTCATCCAGACCATCAAAGATGAACAACACTTTATACTGATCACGGGATATTTCCATTTCTTTGGTTTCAGGGAAAAAGACATGAAGAAGATCTGAAAGACTGAGTGTTTTGTCCTTCATCAAGTTGAGCTCTCTGAAAGGAAGTGGAAATATGAGCTGGACGTCCTGATTCTGTTTCCCTTCAGCCCAGTCCAGGATGAACTTCTGCACAGAGACTGTTTTTCCAATGCCAGCGACTCCCTTTGTCAGCACAGTTCTGATGGGTTTGTCTTGTCCAGGTAAAGGTCTAAAGATGTCACTGCATTTGATCGCTGTGTCCTCTGTTTCTGCTCTCCTGGACTGTGTCTCAATCTGTCTCACCTCATGCTCATTATTGATCTCTCCACTTTCACTCTCTGTGATGTAGAGCTCTGTGTAGATCTCATTCAGGAGTGTTGGGTTTCCCTGCTTTGATATTCCCTCACACAAACACTCAAACTTCTTCCTCAGATTTGATCTCAATGTGTCGAGGACTTCAGCAGGTTTAGAGTCATGACTGTAAGATTAAAATAACACATTATTACACAAGTTAGAGAAGTAAATAGCCATAGATCACAAAATGGATGATTTGTTTGCTGTATTATGGGACACAGAACATCATACGGTTTCTGAAATGTTTCAATCATTAATCATGTGTTTGAGTGATGTGTGATGTCATTGCAGCTCCTAAAATTAAACAAAAGTCCCACATTTTACCTGAAACCAGGACACATGCTTTCATTAAAGTCTTGTGGTTGAATCTCAGGCGTGAACACAGTTTTGTTTTTAACTGGTCTGGATTGAAGATTTGCCCTTAAATCAGAATGAAGAGGGTAAAGAATCAGACACACTGATATTGATGTAATTGTGTCATTAACTGAGTAACAGACCAACAGCTTTTACAGTGTGTGAATGTATTAACAATACAATACATAGAGCTTTACACAAGAGCACAATGATCATCATTATTAGACAGAAACTTACAGGATCTGAACTCATTACACTGCTGTATGTTAATAACAACTTCATAAAGATTTAATACTATAAGCCTAACTTTTATAGAGATGATATACCTGAGATCAGGCCGTTTGTCTCCACTCTTAAACACTAGTGGCGGATCCATAGACCGGTCACTCTTCATAGACACACAGCTGGACTCTGGGTTTGAGCTCTTCTGCTGGACTGAACTGGAACAGAGAACAGATTCAGTTTAATCCTTTAGATTACTGCGATCATTCTTTACGAGAGGAACTATATTACAGTTTTTATGAATTTCTAAAACACTAAACCCCATTTTTTAACCAAATTCTCAACAGCTTAAACCAATTTGTTAAATAAATCACTCTTTCTGTAAAACCTTACACAATTTCAGGCGTCTAGACTAAACTCTTTCCCACTGTGATGGACTAAACACAGACAGCTAGAAGTTAAACAACTAAAAACAGTTGTCATCCTTTACACACAACTCTAAATTGTTAATGTGGCAGTGGGGGCGTGGTTTAGCGAGGTCTGTGACGGGAGAGAGAGTCTGGAGACAGGATCGCCGTAAGTGGGTCAAGTGCAAATAATGAACATCAGTGTCCTGTTCCAGTAATGGCCTGGAGAGACTGGATATAAACCACCAGGAACAGGAGTTCAGGGAGCAGAGGTTATCTGGTCCCTCGCGGTCCTACATCAGGAACAACACAAGGCCCTGCTGGACCTGGACTTACACCCACCTGCCGCTGAACAAGATGAGGGCGCAGGACGACCCGGAGGTCTTTATAAATCTTTTTGAGAAGACAGCCCAAGTGGCAGGCTGGGCCTGGGATCAGTGGTCGATGCTGCTGCTTCCCCTGCTGTCAGGGGAGTCTCAGACCGCAGCCCTGTCCAGAACCTCCTGTTCTTCAACGATCTCAAGAAGGCAGGTTTTAATATCAAGCCCTGAATACTATACTTACAGTGCATACAGAATACAATTTATTAAGTACAAATTATACTTTTTCATCATTTGGATTACTGCAATCTTACACGCCACCACAAGGATGCAAGCAGAAACGTGAATAACATCAGCAAGTGAAGGGGAGACAGAACTGGGCGTCTCAGAGCAGGAGTGTGTGTTTGTGTTAGAGATGGCCAGAGGTGGGTAGTAATGAATTACATTTACTTCGTTACATTTAATTGAGTAAATTTTTTGGTTAACTTGTAGAGTATATGAAAAATTAGTAATTTGATTCTTACTCTAGTACATTTCTTGTGAAAAAACTGTACTTTTACTCTGTTACATTCAGTGGCGTTCCTCCACTACTGTCAAATGGTAATAATTAATCAAAAAAAGTTTTATTTAAAAAAAAATAGTCAATATGTCTTGGTGTGTGTGTGTGTGTGTGTGTGGGGGGGGGGGGGGGGGGGGGGGCGCTACAGGAGGCAGATCCCCATTGGCCAAAGTGAGTGAAAATTTTGGAGTGAAAACACCTATTATTTTTTCACTCCAAGATGTCAAAAAGAATAGTTTCATAATGCGATGCATGCTGTGGGCACCAAAAGAAATGACATCTCAGCATACGAGAATTCCAGCTCCAACCTGAAAAATGTGTAGCGGTAAGTGTCACAATGATGCCAATATTTGAACAGTATTAATTGTAACTTGGTGACTATGGGCACTTTTCCCTTATTGTAATACTATTTCACACACTGTCAGAGTGTTTTTCTCATATGCGCTCTTGTTCAGGCAATGACAAATCGTTTGAATCCTCCAAACAACACACGTCCACGAACAAACGTTCTTTTTTTTTCATGAAACAAACTGAATAGCCTAATTTGTGACGTCCTGCATTTATACACAAATCCGGACAGACACCTGAAGTGTAGAAAATACATACAGATAAAAACGGGATTGTATTTTATTCCTACATAAAGAATGTATATACTTATAAAAATATAAGAACAAAGTATGTTTTAAAAAGAGCTCTGGTTAGACAAGCACAGCATTAATTTACACTGTTTAACCATTAATCACACACACGCACACACACACGCACGCACACACGCGCACACGCACACGCGCACTCGCACACACACACACACACACACACACACACACACACACACACACACACACACACACACACACACACACACTTGGAGAGGTCAACCTTTCAAGCAGAGGTGTGTGAAAGCTCTCCAAGTAGTCTGAAATTCAGGGTTTCCGCTTCTTATCAATCAGATCAAAAGTAACTACTAACTAAGTACTTGAGTAGTTTTTATTCTTACTCTTACTCAAGTAACTATTACGATTGTTACTTTTACTTCAGTACAGATTTTGGTTACTCTACCCACCTCTGTTAAATGTACACACACTTCTTTGACATCTTTGCCTATGACTTGATCTCAGCGCTCTGTTCACTAGTCGAGTTCATCGATAATGAATTTGTGACTGGATGATTATTTTGTTCTCCAAAATATACTGAGATGAGATTGGCTGCATTTAATTAGGCTACTCTCACATGACAGAAGACTGCTACTCGCCAATTTAGAAAAGAAGAAATATGGGACAAAACATGATATTTTCATAAAAAGTTGGGACAATAAATAAAAAAGCTGAAATACAGGACTGTCAACGGGACGTCTGGGCCACTAACAGACACTGAGTAGTTTAACAAATCTGAACCAGCAGTTTTTTAGGGGTGTGACGGTTAGTATATAACCGTGAGACCGACGGTTATAGTTAAAGACCGTCATTAGAACTCTATAACCGCTAAAACGTGCTATTAAAATATTTTTTACAAAAAAAAAAAAAAAGATGCACTCCGGGGGGAAAACGTATCAGCTGACGAGGGAAACGGAGGCGGAGTTAGTGGTGCTCCGGAGGCTGCTACTGCTAGAGATGATTCGGGAGAGGTCTGTGCACCACCCCCTACCAAGAAGAGACATCTTGGAGATCTCCTTAAAGGTCCACTGAAATCAAAATTGAAGTTTTTTAGCTTTTAGTATGACTGTGTTAGCCTTAAAGTTATGAATAAGCTGGTATGTTCCATAACTATGACAAAATTTGCATTTAGGAGATATAAGCATTAAAAATGTACAGTCTCTCACTTCCGTTAAAACAAATCTTAGATTTTGATGACGTCATCGCAGACTTCACCTACACGTCAAATCTTCTGTCCAATCAAAATGCTCTCTAGAATCTAAAGCCCGCCCCCTACACTGCTGAAGCTGAGGCTGAATTTGTTCACACATTTACTAATTTCTACATGGTGAAAGGCGCATATAGCACACTATATATGTGATAGGAAACGATTCAGTGTAAATATGCTTTCGTTTGAGGCGAATAAAGTCTGTTTTCACATTAGTTTCACGCACCGCAGCAGCGCTCACGCCGACGGCTCTGGTCTAAATTTAGACTACAGACACGAGAGCGCAGCGCGGATCATATGTGCAAGTCCGCGCTGACATCAAACATATCGACCCATTTGAATTCGACACAGAATGCTGCATTTTAAAGCGAGGAGGAAACTGGCCTTACCAAACAGAAAGGTCCGCTCTTGCGCTCTTGTCAAACTGTAATTAAATTGTCAAATTGTATTAACGAAACGCTATTGGCTGTTTCAAAAAAGGGGAGGAGCTGCTTAAAGCTGGAGCTGTTTCAGGAGAAATTTCGTCAACACATTGAATAATGCGGCGCGTTTCAAGGCACTTCAGTGGGCCTTTAATAATCGGAGGTCTGAAATCTCTGCCCCTTTACTGATCAGAGCGCGCGCTCCAAGAACAACCAATTGACTCTACGGCTAATCCACTAGCATGGTGGAGAGACAATGAAATGCGCCATCCGCTCTTAGAAAAATTGGCACATAAATACACCAACATGCTTCACCATGTACACAACCTGACCGGATTACTTTTGAGTGTGCGTTGCTGCGTCCTTATATGACGTACACAGCGCGCGCCTTCACCATTGAAGAGCGCGCGCCGCGCTCACATGCAAGCTATAATGTTGACAAGAGGAAAGTACATTTTTCTGAGGGATAAACATTTTATTTCGTAAGAAGTTATGAAGATAATGTTGGCATAATGCAGTGTTTCTCAAACTTTTTCTGCCATTCCCCACTTTGGAGGTAGAGAAGGGCTCCGAGCCTGTCCCCAATCGCCCCAATAAAATGGTAATTATCTAGGCTTTAAGTTTGCCTGTAAACATTTATTTTATTAACATCACATTTAAACCTTTCATGTGTACAGTCAAAATATTTTAGCTGACTCCCAGTGGAGTTTTTTTTAAGGCAACGTTATTTTAGAACGTTTCACCCAGAGCCGTTGAAAAGCAGAGTTACGACACTCCCATAGACTGCCATAGGAACTGAGGAATGCGGAAGTAAAGCGTGCACGGAGCGACCAATAGTTCCAAACAGCCAATAGTTCCAGCACTGAACCCCATTCATTTCAGTGTATCTCAAGCACACTCGCGGGCACATTGATGGAATTACTGCATATTTTGAGATTTTATGGCATTATTGACTTCTCAGCAATATTGATCAAATATGAGTTTATGTTTATTGTTATATAATAGATCGTTAGACGCTAACTGCAGTTGGATAACGAGAGCGGCGCTGCTAAAACTACTATATCCAGATGTTATCTGTCATATTTGAACAGTTTTTAGTCTCTGAGATCTTTCTGTCGAATGTGTTTCCTATTAAGTCGGTAGCGCCTGATATAAAGTTTGAGTTGAATTACATTGGTTGCCCTGTTTTGATTTGAAACACTATTTAAAGCTTCTTTCTTGTGTAAATTCTGTATATGCTAGCATCATTTATGTATATATTCACCTGTTGTGTATGCTTCAAGAATCATAAAATAACATTGGTAAGTTAAGAACATTAAATTTGTAAAAGAAATTACCACCCCACATGGAAAGAACCTATATAAACATATATGTTTCAATATAGGATTTGATATAGGTTTTTAATATATGTGACATTGGCCGTTTTCCTATATTATATGTACATGCACATATATGTACGCACATATATGTAGGCTACATATATATACCAATATATATATATGCACTTATATGTGTGTATATGCACCTATATGTTCAACTACACTGTAAAAAAATTAATTACAGGATATTGACGTTAATTATAATTTATTAAACTGTGGAAAAACGGATCAATTATGTCAAATTACACATAAAACAACAAATTTTCAATCAAATTTATTTTACAAACCTGCTCTGTCCGGCATCTACAGTAATTTAATTTTAAAATATAGGTTTTCCATGTACTACAATAACTAAGATATTATTTATAAAAATGCAGTAAGCACATCAATTCAAAAACATGTTTTCATATTTACTGTATTAATCTTTATTTTAAAAGAACCACTCACAACTTCAACCTCTAAATTAAGTAGGCCTATACTTGTACATAAATAGCAACCTTTACAGCCAATTTCTGTTAAATTTACAAAATATAGTACAGAAACTGCACATTTACATTATTAGTCATTGTACATAACACATAGGCCTATGTCAAGTTACTTCCGTTGTAGAAAATACAAGCTTAGTATAAAATTTACAATATGCAAAAATATCTACATTAAAAGACAATGATCTTTATATTTTCATACTGTAACATTGCAGTTATTATTTTATACAATTACATTTTATTCAAAGCAACTTACAAATGAAGAGCAGCAATTAGTGCAGTGACAATTTTTAGTTAGTCTAGCAGTTTACCATTTATTTTCTTTTGAGTGAATTTTAGCTATAGATGATTAAATCACTAATATAACACTATTTTTATTTCTATTTTTGTTACTTTAAGTGTTAAAATAGGCTAATTAACATCACAAATTCTAATGAAATCATAAACATCTGACTAAAATTCCCAATAGGCTAAATCTATTTAAATCGTGTCTTTGCTTTGTTTATGAGAGGATTTGTAGGTAATGAGAGAGAAGAGGAGAAGAGGTAAACTTGCACTAAATTCATTCAGCGTTTTGAGACCGTATACAACTTGTTTTGATCGATACTGAGGGGATTATCTTCAAGGTAAATTAAACATATGATTGGTCATTATTTTCAACAGAAATGCCTGTGATTGGCTACAACACTCAACACTGTAAAATCATGATGTAGCTATTCGCGTGACCCAAATAAAATAACCATATCACTCAAGAAAAATATTAACGTTGTGAATAAACTGCTACTGTAAAGCCTAGTCGAAGTCGATGCACATATTGTGTTAATATTTTCCAGAAATTGCTGCAAATATAGTGAATCTACTGTCTATCCTGCTTAATCCCATTCAACTGGATTGACAGCGCGGAGCTGTTTGGAACTATTGAGTGCTCTATGAACCACGTGACACCGTGGCGGCGAGATCAAAGAGTGTCGCAACTCTCTTTTTCTATGGCTCTGGTTTCACCTTAATGTTTCCATGGCAACGTGTCATGTTTATCACGTGACTCACCACAACCAAAATAGTATGGGAGGCCGTTTCAGCATAAAAACGTTCCAGCGTTACTCGTCGTAATTATATTTTTACTAGTAACAATTCAATTAAAGAGCTCTATAATTTAATTTGTACTAGTAACAATTACAATTAAAGAGCTCTATAATTCAATTTTTACTAGTAATAATTATGATTGTAGAGCTCTCTAATTCAATTGTTACTAGTAACAATTCCAATTAGAGAGCTCTACAATTCATTTATTACTAGTCATATGTCTCCATTGACTTCCATTCATTTTTATTTATAGAGCTCTGTAATTCAATTGTTACTAGTAAGAATTGGGATTATAGAGCTCTCTAATTGAATTCTTACTAGTAACAATTGGGATTATAGAGCTCTCTAATTGAATTCTTACTAGTAACAATTGCATTACAGAGCTCTGTATTCGGAGACATATCATTATGCTAATCGTGCCTTATGCATATTCAACTGGGGTACAACAGTAAAATTGGTAGTGTCAAATTTGCAGTGTTAAAAGTTATTTATTCCCAAATAGTTAAATTAACAATATAGAGTTTTAAAGAGTACTCCTCTTTAGTGTAATTATGGTGTTCTACATGGTGTAAATTTTATTTTTACACTGAAAGTGCAAAAGTATTCTTGACTCCGCCCTCGATGACTGCTGCCTCACCAGATGACGACGCCATTTTATATTCACGCAACCGACACGGTAGGTTGAATAGCTTTTCTCTTTCTAAAATGAAATAGTAAATATATTTGTTAATATTTTAGTCAAATATGATGGTGAAAACATTTAGAAATGATTAACGGCATGTTTTGTCAGGAATAAGGAAGCTCTTCGAGTTCATGAGATGTACAGAAGAATGAAAGTTTCTCATGCCGATTTGATTTCCTGGATGAAGGTGATTTTACGTTTAAAATAAACTTGTTGGAATGTGCTAATAATTTGTTATATATACGTTTAGCTTCTTTCACTTTGGTTTGTTGACAGCGTTTTATTAAGTTAGGTGAGATCGCATCCAGTCACGCAGATCGAGGCCTGCTGGTTTTACGACGAGTCTGACTGAAGTTGACGAGGAGGTCTGAAGCAGCCCCGTTTGGTCTTTTTTTCTCCGCAGGTGAGATCATTCTTTAAATGGTAATTTTATATTTGTTTTGAAAGCATTACGTGTGGCGTTACGTTGTGTCCTTTCATCGAAAACGGCAAAAGTGCCTCTGTTATAGAGTGCATTAACGCGTAAAGAATAACGTTTTTGTGACACATGCACATTATTAACAGTGTGTATAAGTGTCTTGTATCGCGCAGTGCAAACAACAAAAGCAGTCTTTTTGCAGACTGAGGAGGGGGAGCGTTTAAAAACGTTTTATTCGCCCTAAATTTACTCCTTAAAGGGGGGGGTGAAATGCTGTTTCATGCATACTGATCTTTTTACACTGTTAAAGACTTGGAATCCCATACTAAACATAGACAAAGTTTCAAAAGTTAAGGTGGACGTTTGATGGGAGTATTTCTTTGTCAAAAATACTA
Organism: Pseudorasbora parva; assembly: GCF_024679245.1. Lineage (NCBI taxonomy): Eukaryota > Metazoa > Chordata > Actinopteri > Cypriniformes > Gobionidae > Pseudorasbora > Pseudorasbora parva. Next base: position 46,009,269 of record NC_090179.1, read on the forward strand.
CTTCCGGTTAGTCATAAGTTTCGGCAAGTTTTTTGAGATCATGCGTCCCCTTTGACGTTAATGGGGGCGGAATTTCCTTGTATGGGCCTTACGGACAATTCTACCGGAAGCGCGTGAGAGAGAGAGAGAGAGAGAGAGAGAGAGAGAGAGAGAGAGAGAGAGAGAGAGAGAGAGAGAGAGAGAGAGAGAGAGAGAGAGAGAGAGAGAGAGAGAGAGAGAGAGAGAGAGAGAGAGAGAGGGAGAGAGAGGGAGAGAGCGAAAGCAACAGGCTACGCCCATCAAAGCGCTGGCTCGTAGGCTGCTGCACAGGTGATGTGCACATAACAATGTCACCAAAAAAGTGCGTTTTTGGTTGCCAGACCAAGACAGTCCTGCACAGATTCCCCCAAAAACCCCGCGTTAAGGCAACAGTGGATGGAATTTGCTTTTCCGGATCAGCAACTGAGTTGCGCGAATGTTTATATCTGTTCGCTGCATTTCGGTGCCGACTGTTTCATAAACAAGGCCCAGCTCGACGCCGGATTTTCCCAATCGCCTAATGCTGAAGGATGGAGCAGTCCCAACGATAAAGGTCCCAACGTTAGAACCGCAGGCGGTGAGTGAGACTGCTTCAAATGTCTGTGTCTTTGCCTATGCTCATCGAGTAGCCCAAACATGATCACGTATAGTTAATTGATCAATGGAGCATGCGATGAGTAGTGCGTGTACATTTTTTTAGCTGGCCACTATATGTGTAACTTTATGTTTGTGTATTGTAAAAGCACTCCAAACAACAATACACAAAGAGGGGGGAAATATGTTGAACTAAATAAGCACGCTTCTTCATTCAAATGCGCTACTATTCCGTGTCTTTCTATGTAAACACTAGCCTGCCGTGCAAAACCAGTCCGCTTACTGTCTACACAAACCACGCGTAAACACACAAACACACGTGCACAACTGCACTTCCCACATGTACACCTTCAAAGACAAAAATACGACGATATAATTCAAGTATAAATATGTAAATAACACAAGCCGCTAAGCATATTATATAGTTGGTGTATAACTTGTACCACATAGAGACGTCCTGCTCTAGTCGTTTTTGCTGCTGCTCCTGTTCAACTGCAGCCTCTGGGTCTGATTCCGGATCATAGATGTATGGCTGTATCTGATTAAAAGCCATATTTTTATTTTGAATAAAGTTTTTTTCCCGCTGTTAGGGATGAGACAGCTTTACGACGCACTCGACTCAACACAATAGCAGCAGTGAGCACATGTCATTATTTAGCTCCGCTCACACGACACGCCCCCACCCGCTCGGCTTTTTTCGGAAAGACTCGGAACAGCGCATCTTTTTTATATAATTATTAAAAAAATAAAGACTTTTCGGAGATATGCAGGATGCAATGCTACTCTATAGGTACTCAAGATTGACATGACACTGACTGAAACTGATTGTTTCACCCCCCCTTTAATATGTACGTTGCTTGTTCTTAGCACTGAATATCGTCTGTCGTGTCGTCATATCTGCGTCAAGAAAACAAACGCTGTAACGTTGCCAGCCATTTAGTAATGACCGTTCAGTTCAAACATTGTGAAAGTAAAGGCTAATCTGAAAGTCCGCCTGTTTTACAATTCAGTTACCAAGTATTTGCGTACTGGCAGAGCATTTAGGTACTTCAGCTTGAAATAAGTCTTTATCAATTCATACAGCATGCTATTTTGGGATAAATAATTTCCGAAATATTTAATCTCTCTATGTTTTACTAATATAAATCTCTATTTTCTGTTCCCATTATAAATACCATTAGTTAATAATGGTGAAATAAATTCTATACATGTCTTAATCTAATGTAGTACACCAAGTTCATTTTAAGATCCCCTATTACTCACAATAATCATTTAAATTATATAAGTTTATTTAATAATCAGATGAAATAAATATTTAAATTTGGAAGCCCTTCGGGAAAGCAACAAAATGCTGAAGATTAATCCAGAATTGTAAGTGTCATTATATATTATTCTATGTGCAATACAAATTTTTACACATGACAAATGAACATGAAATATTAACACATTACTGGGCAACCACACAATATCTGCCTTTGTTTAGACCTGGAATATACGTGTGATTGATTGTGTGTCTTGATTCATGATGACACATCAATCACTTCTGTGTTAATTCAAGATAATAAACTGCAAATAGTTAACGGTTTAGTTGACCCAAAAGTGTAAAATTGTTGTAATTTCTCACCGTCATGTCATTCCAAACTCAAAAATACTTTTAAGTTAAGCACTTTCTGTCCCTCCACTTGCAGTCCACGCAATTACCACTTTGACGCTTCAAAAATTAATAAAGAGATCAAAACCAATCCAAATTAACCAATCCGAGTGGTTTAGTCATTTTTCATTTTTGGGTGAACTAACCCTTTAATGTAGACTTTTATTCACATATAAACATTAATCAACTAACAACTATTAATCAACTTTCTTTAGAAGAAAAATAAAATTTACTAAACTGCTTGATTCCTTTGGATTAGTTTTACGGTGTCTTCATGAAGTTTTTTAAGGTTTCAAAGTGGCAGTTGCGTAGCTGGAAATGAAGGGACAGAAATCTCTCTGATTTCATCAATAATATCTTCATTTGTGTTTCAAAGATGAAATTGTGTTGCAGGTTTAGAACATTAGGGTGAGTAATTAACAGAATATTTTTTTGGGTGAACTAACCCTTTAATAAAATAATGTGGCCTAGACCCTATCAAAACAATCAAATCTCAATGCGTCTTGGGTGTGATTACACCTGTTCTTGAGTTGTTTACTTGTGTATCACTCAAGATGAATGTTAATGCCAGGTGTGAGTGAACGGCGCTACTCTAAAAACAATTAACAAAATGGTTCCTGAGAGATATGGTTGTCATAATGCTATGTAACTATTTGATGATGAACTTTGTTTTTTGTTTGTTTAGATTTTTGGTGAGAAGACCAAGGCTAAGTTTCTGGAAAAGCTTTTCCCAAGACCTTCAAGGACCTGACTGACGGAATCTGCTGTGAAAGAGGATGAAACCAATAATTCAGGTTCGACTATAGTTCAGAATAAGATTATCTATATATATTTATGCATTTTTTGCTGAAGTTGTCACATCTGTTATTTAGAATGGTGCAACGATCAATTCAGCTCATACTTCTTTGATTCCACCATCAGCAAAAGACTGTAAGAGACCTGGAAAGATGTCCTCATATCAAGCTGTCATCAAAAGGTAAATTTGGACATTTGTCACTTCCTATTGTCTGACTCAAAATATTGCCAGTTAGCTTGATTGTATTGTGGAAAACTAATATAAAGACGGTCAGTTGAAGAGATGACTGAGTGTTATTTTTGTCTTAGATCTTTAGGCAGAGACTAAAGAACGCCTTGATTGAACTGAAGAGACCACACAGCCAATACTGCTCGCTGATGGGACAGAGGAACCGCATTTATTGATGCTACGCAACTGTCTAGTAGCTTTCTGCAATCTTGCTCAAATCTACGTCCAGGCAAATTTGATGATTTTACGCGTTTAATTAACTTTTATTTGTTTTCTGTGAAACACCTCATGAATGTGATTGACTAATTGACCTTTACCGCTTTGTTAAATAAATTTGGATTTATACATCTGTCTGAAGATTCTTGATTTTATGTCTGGTCTTGTACATTAACACCATATGATAGTGTACATTTTTTTGCACTGAACAGAATACTTTATTATTAACACTAATAGTGTAATCCAATGGAATAAAATCAACACAGTTAAACACCCATAGTGTAAAATTTAAACAACAACAATTTAAACTACTCACGGTGTAAATTTTCTACACTGTAAGGTGCTAGATTAACACTATAAATTCAACACTATAAACTGTACTTTTTACACTGTAGATCGGGACCATATATGAAGTTAAAATTAACAATAAGTGTTAATTTGACACTGCGTTTTTACTGTGTATATAAACAGGCAGGTGGGAAACTTTGGCGCCGCAAGTGGACAATCTGGTGATTCCTAATGTGGGACACTGAAAAGTGAAATGATAAAGGCCAAAATCTATGATGATGATAGTAATAATATAATGATAATGAAAATCGTCTAGTAATTCTCTTGGTTTTGGATTGATTGATAATTAAACATCATCAGACAAATAATACAATATGATAGTTTTTATGCATTTATTACAAAGACATTAGCCAACTATTTTCATAGGCTAGGTTATTATATATAATAAATATTTTTATATATAAAAGAGTTAAGTGCACAGTCAGAATTCCTCACTGTTCTCGTGTTCATTTTACTTAACAAACGCATGCAACCACAGCAGGCATAAGCTTATTTGAAGGCAAAATATAAAAAATATCTTGCAACCTGGAGAAAAAAAAAAAGAAAGAAAAAAAAACTACTATACAAACTTTAGGCTAGATTTAACCTCGAGTCACAATTTATAAAAAGGTTTAAGACTATTTGGGCTAATGTTTTCCATTTTACTAAACAACAAACACAATCTATTATTGCATAACAATACTTAACACTTGAAATATTTTAAATAAATTTATACTCCTTAATATCAAGTTTGTCAAAACACTTTGGGTGGCTTTCACACAAGGTCCCTCCTTTCTGATGATTGCTACAGTCTCATATGACTGGACATTTGAGAGGTTATGTGATTTTGATGACACCCCACAGCTTCAGATAATCCATAGTTTCACTGACATTAATATATTTATGTTGGACCTACAAACACTAAACCTTAGGTGTCCCACATTAGGCACATTTAGGGCATTTCACCCTATATTATGTCCAGTGACATGGAGTGTTCTTGGCTCTTAGCTTTACCAATATACAAAGGTGAATTAATATAACGACAAAATTTAGGCTTTCATCTCAGGCATCATCTTAATTTTGCTTTAATGTGAACATGATTAATCTGTTACCTAAGTCTGTAAAATATTTCGGGATACTTTAGAACCACGCTACAGGGCTTTTATTTTGAAACGCAGTTTTGTAGGCGGAAAATCTGCAATCTGTTTTGCATCTCATGAATAGGAGTTTCTACTAGTAATAATACAATTATAGAGCTCTGTAATTAGAATTGTTACTAGTAAGAATTGCATTAAAGAGCTCTCTAACTCAGTTTTTACTAGTAACAATTACAATTAGAGAGCTCTAGTGGAATTGTAGAGCTCTGCAATTGTATTCTTACTAGTAATAAATGAATTGTAGAGCTCTCTAATTGGAATTGTTACTAGTAAAAACTGAATTATAGAGCTCTACAATTCATTTATTACTAGTAAGAATACAATTGCAGAGCTCTATAATTCAATTAGAGAGCTCTACAATCATAATTGTTACTAGTAAAAATATAATTACGACGAGTAACGCTGAAACGTTTTTATGCTGAAACGGCCTCCCATAAAATAGCGCTGAATGACAGATGTATCGCTTTTATTACGTTTTTTTCTTTTTTATTCAAAATATTGATGGTAACTTGCTTACCATGTCATCAACTATCTAATAAACCAATTGTGGGTGTGTTTTGCCATTTAAAACCCTTTATAAATGATCTTGATTTTGATCTATAATGTGAGATGGGTGCTGCCACGTTTGAACCGTTTGAACAAATGCACCGCAGCTCAGAGTCCAGTCGATCGGATTTACAGCACGTATATTCATCAGCTTCTCCTGGAATAAGTAAGCGACCGGTGAACTGGGAGAAGAATTGAGCAAACTTTATAGTTACTTACACTATGTGTATCTGATATGAATAAAACATGTCGGCCAATTATATTTGAAAGGATTGTTATTGCTGCTTCCATAGACACCAGTGTGTATTCTACAAACTCTAAATGTATTGTTTTACTAGTAGCCTACTTGTGTATTTAAATGTTATCTATTAAATTTAACCTAAAATAAACCGTATGTGGTTGAAAACACTGCATGACGTATGTCAAGAGCTGAGCGCGTCCGCATCTGGCTCAGTGCCAGCCGAAGCGCGTCCCACCGTTTGAACCTGGCCGTTATGTCACGTCACTGAACATTATAAATCCCATATGTGGGTCCGTACTATCAGGGGCATAGAAATAAAATCCCATGTGGGTCCGCTCAAAAGGTTAATAGAGATGGGCACAAAAAATGAACACATTTCCTCCCGTTTGGCGCGCCCCACACTTTGAGAAACGCTGGCATAATGACACTGTCCCTAAACCTACCCATGTAAGCAAACAATCAACTACTTCAACTGCGCCTGACATTAATTATTATTATTTATTTTTTCCTGAGATGATTATTACACTTTACATCAAATAAATAGCTTTTATAAAACCGTATAAGTCCTGGCCGTTGAGAGTTGCTATGGCATCCGTAAAAGAATTCCAGCTGCTGGAGAGGACGGCGTCGACATCTGATGCGGTAGACAAACTGAAAGCTGTGATGATTGCTAGTGGCACTTCATATCGATTAAGGTTATAACCTGCTGTTTCAAACATTAAGTTAACTATTTATTTTTCCATACAGGCTGTGGCCTGAGTCCTGTTTATGACTGTCAGACTGTTAATGCATTTGTGATTGAATCTCCGTAGCAAGTAGCTAATCAGTGTCTGCTCGCTTATTAAAACTAAGTTGTCCTATAACAGACGAACATCATCATTACATTTCTCAGCTTACATTTACTTGATATTATTGCTAGTATTAGACTGAATGCTTTGATAAATTTAACTTATAATTTTTAAAAAAAATCATACTATAAGCATAACTTTTATAGAGATGATATACCTGAGATCAGGCCGTGTGTCTCCACTCTTAAACTCTATTGGCGGATCCATAGAGCGGTCACTCTTCATAGACACACAGCTGGACTCTGGGTTTGAGCTCTTCTGCTGGACTGAACTGGAACAGAGAACAGATTCAGATTAATCCTTTAGATTACTGGGATCATTCTTTAGGAGAGGAAACATCCCAGATAGCAAACAGACGTCGTTTCAACGTTGATTTTTGGTTGTAAAGGTCAGTATCAGTCGTCAATCAAGTTTCAACGTTGGATCAACGTTCACTATTTGGTCGGTACATCAGAACGTTATTACGTTGAAAATTTAACGTTGATTCCACGTTGAAATGAGGTTGACTTTCCAACGATATACGGCTGACGGATATAGTCAAAATAACGTCTAATATATGTTAAAACTTGGTTAGAGGAATCGGACCATCGCCTGAACTGAATTCTTATGGAAATAGGATAGCCTGTCTTTTAATTCATTATGAAAAAACATTTAAGTAATCTCCACAAGTTTATAGAAGTGGTTGATATTTAAATGTCCAGTCTTTGAATTTCCCAGATTTTTTTGTTTTTGTTTTTTTGTTGTCATCGGATGCCATCCGTAGCCTATTAAAATTACTAAATGAAAGCAGTAAAAAGAATGAAAGATTGATGCGTAAGCACAGGTCAAAAACACATGAAGGACGATAATCCCACACAGAAATAATATTTAGGCTACAATAAGTGAAACAATTAAATATATTGAAATAGCCTATATTTGAAAATGCATAGAAAATAAAGCTTAAAGAGGATATTTCATTTTATGTGTAAATATGTGTACATATAGATATATATATATATACATATATATATATATATACATATATATATATATATATATATATATATATATATATATATATATATATATATATATATATATATATATATATTCATTGGTAAATATTTTTTATCTGTTGGTATTTGCTAGAATCCATGATACCATGTAGGCCAACAACATTAGAGAAAATAAATGCAGAGTAATTAAATTTTACACATTAGGTATGTTTTCATCCCTGTGTGCACCAAACCCATCTTGAGTTTAAAATAATTACTAAAATAATTAATTAATTAAAAAAATTACCCATCAAAGAACGTTTGAAAAGAGACTTTCTGTGGTCAGATGCGGGGGAAAAAGAGCATCTTGACAGCAAACACTTTTGATTTGTATGATTGAAGCTATGTCATGTCTACTATATAGAGTCTGGGATCGTGACGTAAGCAACCCAATGCATTTTGGGACTTTAGGTCACGGAGGCCGCTGTCGGTACTGTGTTGTATAGGAAATTGACACTTTTAGTTCTAAAAGTAGAACTAATTCAGCTAAAAACAGTTACAATGGTGAACGCGTGTTGTGTCATTAACTGCCATTATCACACTCACGACCGGAGTGGAAAACTAATCGCAAATAGAGTGTGATTGTTTAGCTTTCCCTCCTGGAAACAGCACATTGGATCTCATTCGTGGACTTTAGGACACAGACACTACATGGCGAATGTGTAGTAGTGTAGGTAGACGTAAAAACTTGTGTTAGATAGTTAAAAACACATTCTAATGGTGTACGCTTGCTGTGTTATGGACTGATAGCCGCTCTCATGAACTGCGTGGGGGTAAAAACCCTCAAATGACGTGCAATTTGTCAGTTTACCAGCTTGGAAACAACAGGTGAAGGTGAAAGTAAACCTCAATGAAAATAAACAGCTCATCCAAAATGTGTCTTTATAATTTGTTTATTTATTTATTATTCATAACAGATATATTACAGATTTATGATTTCTGAACCGCAGATGCGTAACTTTATGCCATAAATAATGTAAACACATCTGGAAATTCTTCATTGCTTCTCTCAGTAGAAGGACTTGTACTTGCACCTTTTAAGTCCAGTAAAACTGTTTAGTACTGTAACTTAGGCTAAAGATGCGTTCACAATTCAAATCATTTCAAAGCTGCATCACGAGCCATACTCATATGTTATCCCTTATGATTACGTTACGCTATGGAATTGCGATATGATATATGTTGATTAAACAAATGACCCACTGGCTGAGATCAAGCAATATTATTTTAAATATCAGATACAGACCTTTTCGTTAGGCTAAAGTTATATAAAAAAAACTGCGAAAGAGAAAGCAATGTGAACGTTAGTCCTAGTGATTTCTGATTGTATGAAATAAGATGAATATGTGCAATGTCCTGGCATTACGACTGAGTGCTCATGTACGCAAGAGATTCAAATATTAGTACATTCAGTCTAAGTGAGTGCAAGCAGTTCTTAAATAACGTGAATATGGTCGTTTTTTCTCTAGTGATTCGTATTTGTTATCATTGTACGCTCATGAGCGTGACCTAAAACATGGCGGCGACTGCCCAGAATGCAACGCGCAGTGACGTTGATTCCCAGACTCAATAGGGTTTAAAGAATCTGAAAGCACTAAAGACTGGCTTATTATAGATAACAAAAGCGTTTTTGTAACAATTACATATTCAATGAGACTTTAAATGATGTCATGGTTTAACTCTATGTTAACTGTATGTTTATTTGTGCAAATGTTGCTTGATTGTGACGTGTTTAATGTGCGTGCGCGTTAATATATTCGAGTTGCGTTCAAACCGTTCAAACACTGGAGCGGCTCGGAGTTGCCATGGAAACTGGGAACTGTCAACTGACAAGCAGCAAAACTCCGTCTCTCGCTGTTTTCACTGGTTTCAGGTGAGTTTATAGTCTCTAAAATCACACAAGTAATACATAAAACTGTTCCTGACACGTTTCTTACCTGTAATTGACACGCTTCTGTTGAATATTTACTTTATAGAAATGGTTACGTGTCTTTGAAAACAGTTAGCATTAGCCGTTTTCAGAAGAGCTAACATAACAGGCTATCGATTGAGCTCTTGCTTATGAAAGTTTGGGGTTTTAATCACATCTTTATGTGTAGAAAACATTTTTGATAGTTATGCAAAGGTTTAGCTGGTAATTAGTAAGCTAATTTATTTAACCTAAAAGTATGCGATGTAACACTAATCGGTGACGTCACTTACACGTAGCCGAAAATCTGATGAAAACTCATTGTAAACAAATATTGATATCATAAAAAATTATTACAGGACTGAAAAAACCCTCTACAACCTAGGAGGAAGCTCCCAAGGTTTCAACATTTCTCAATGGAGCTTTTGACAGAATTAGGTGAACAGAGGAAGTTCATTTAACTTAATATGTATTGCATTAATTTCACAATATATCTCACCTATATCACCATGCATCTGTAGTTTTCTTTCACAAAATTATATTATATTATATATATATATATATATATATATATATATATATATATATATATATATATATATATATATATATATATATATATATATATATATATATATATATATATATATATGAACAATACTGAATGATCAAACTTAAAATATAAAATCTGTTATCTTAAGAAATGTATTTATATTATTTATACTTTATGTTTGACTCTTTTCTACATTTTCACTTCTGCAAGCTAGAGCTTAGTTCATTGTAATAAACCTGGCATTATATATGAAATATGTTTGACTCTTTGACAAATTGCATTTAATGTTCCTAGATCCTCCCATGCTGATGGCCTGCAGCATCCCAGCAGAGTTAAGCACAATCTCCAAGGCTATAAAACCGTATGATGTTTGAGTAAGCTCAAGCTCAAAAGTTTGGGGTCTGTAAGATTTTTTATCTTTTTGAAATAAGTCTCACATTCAAAATCATTAACCCCAGGTTGTTTAATAATAATAATAATAATAATAATAATAATAATAATAATAATAATAATAATAATAATAATAATAATACATTTTATGTGTAATGCTCTTTATATTAAACAACATCTCAAGAAAATGTGAGATTGTCATTGAAAAGCCCGTAATCTAAATAATCAGCTAAATGAAGAAGGCAACAAATAGAATTAGGGATGCACTGTTATGAAAATTTTGGCTGATACTGAGAACTTTATATTTGAAAGCCAATAACCGATATATGAGCCGAACATAATTTTTGTTAGCATTAGTTAACCAACAATGAATTAACAATACTTCTACAGGATTTATCAATCTTAGTTCATGTTAATCTCAACATTTTCAGATCCAAAGTTGTGTGTTAAGATTAAGTAATAAACTGTAAATGGACTGTTGTTGCTCTCTGTTCGTGTTAATGCATTAGCAAATGAGACCTTATTTGTGAAATGTTACCAACAATTATATTGCCTAACAAAAAACAAAAACAAAACAAAGACTAAATAATATTGCAAACAAGTTTTAGGAAATATATTATTACAACTTATATTCGCACAAAATCACACAAAGGTGAATACCTAAAACTCCTGTGGATGCTCTTTCCTGAAATTGGTACAATAAAGGGCTGCAGGTTATTAACTCAACAAAATGCGTCCTATATGAGATCAATCAGATGTTGTCTACATAAACTTAATATTACGACACATGCTTAAAATGACGCAAATGCACAAGCGATCTTTACTCCTGGTCAGAATGCGTTGGTGACGCGCTCTTCCCACAACAGCACTGAAACACAACTAAACCCAGAGAATTCACAACGTTTTATTACAAAAAAAAGTCCTCAATACAGTGTCATGTATATGACAGTCCCAGTAGTTATTAATGCTAAGCATTTCTGTTTGAACTGCGCACGCTGAAGCTAGACCGATAAAATGAAGCACTTTATAATTACATACACAGATTAAATATAATATTACAACTTACAATGGCACAAAAAGCTGCGAATGCACAAGCGAACTTGACAGTGCTTGTCATGAAGGTGTAACTCCGTGGACTCGCTCTTCCCTCAACAAACGCGCTGTAACACAATGATCTTACTGCAAATGTTGCACAAAAATGTAGTTTCCTGTTTGAAGTGATTCCAATCATATTTCGAGCAATTCAAGCCCATTATGGCGGACAGCGCTTCTGTGTCTCAGCTTAAGAAAATAAGACATTATCTATCGGCTTGAATATATCGGTCACATTTTCTTATCGGATCAATAAGGATAATATCAAAAATGCTCATATATCGTCCGATAACGATATGTTGCTGATATATCAGGGGGCGGCAGTGGCTCAGTGGTTCATGTAGGTTGTCTACAAACCAGAAGGTTGGTGGTTCAATCCCCGGTTCCACCTGACCAAGTGTCGAGGTGTCCATGAGCAAGACACCTAACCCCAGCTGCTCCTGACGAGCTGGATGGCTGACATCGCCGTCGGTGTATGAATGGGTGAATGTGAGGCAAAATGTAAAGCGCTTTGGATAAAAGCGCTATATAAATGCAGTCCATTTATATCATGCATCCCTAAATATAATGTTATAATTGTAGTTATGATAATTAATTTAACTGTTATGATAGCAGGATGTCATGTTGGTTAATATATTTTATTTTATTTCTCTAGGTTTGTTTTGAGTTATGTTTGCCAATGAGACAGAGACCATACTGCACAGTGTTCCACTCAAAGGTATTTATTTAATTATTTGTATGTATGTATTTTTACTAGAGATGCACCGATTTTGTAATTTTGTGACCCACCGATACCAATTTTTGACAATTTTCTTTTAATAATTAACAGCATATACCAACAAAAACTACTTTTCTAACACTGACTATCACAGCAAGCCTAGTTGCTGTAAAGGTCTTGAAGTATCTGTGTATAATATATGACTAGTTTTTTTTTTTTTTTTCAAATTAATCAGTACAATCTCAGAACGGCTTTGGAGATGAAGTTCATCTGTTCATGTCGTTACAAGCTACTAGGGCTGGGTATTGACACAAATTTCACAATTCGATTTGATTTCGATTCACAAGCTTTCAATTCGATTTTCAATTTGATTCAATTCAAATTGATTCTTTTGGATATATATCAGGTTTGTACAATACATGGCAAATTTTCTCAAGGAAAACTAATCTCTGAACTAATGCTGTAAACTATGGGAGTCAGTTGATACTACATTAGCATACTAAATTAACTGATTTGTATACAAACACTTAAACTACACAAAATTATGTTTTAAATAATAATGTTATAATATTAACTTTACAATTACATAATCATATTTCTACTCTAATTAGTATAAATATATATACAAACATTTAAATGGTGTTTTATAAAACCGTATAAGTCCTGGCCGTTGAGAGTTGCTATGGCATCCGTAAAAGAATTCCAGCTGCAGGAGAGGACGGCGTCGACATTTGATGCGGCAGACAAACTGAAAGCTGTGATGATTGCTAATAGCACTTCATATCGATTAAGGTTATAACCTGCTGTTTCAAACATTAAGTTAACTATTTATTTTTCCATACAGGCTATGGCCTGTTTATGACTGTCAGACTGTTAATGCATTTTTGATTGAATCTCCGTAGCAAGTAGCTAATCAGTGTCTGATCGCTTATTAAAACTAAGTTGTCCTATAACAGACGAACATCATCATTACATTTCTCAGCTTACATTTACTTGATATTATTGCTAGTATTAGACTGAATGCTTTGATAAATTTAACTTATAATTTTAAAAAAAAGCATAACTTTTTTAGAGGTGATATACCTGAGATCAGGCCGTTTGTCTCCACTCTTAAAATTTTTTGGCGGATCCATAGACCGGTCACTCTTCATAGACACACAGCTGGACTCTGGGTTTGAGCTCTTCTGCTGGACTGAACTGGAACAGAGAACAGATTCAGTTTAATCCTTTAGATTACTGGGATCATTCTTTACGAGAGGAACCATATTAATATAAACAATTTAATCGTGTTTGTTGAAAGTACCTGCATCCTGGAGAGAAATCTCCACCTGTGGATCCTTGTGGATCAGCCATGATGAAGCTGCAGGAGAATCTGATGAGTTTGATCTCCTCCACTGACTCTGAATGAACAAACATCACACACTAAATTAAATGATTACATTAAACAGCCTTCATCATTCACCTGAACACATCTAGAGTGTGTGAGGAAAGGATCACGTGACTGTGTGAACTCAAGCTCTGTCACGCATGTTTACGCATCTGCTGTTAAACCTCTGAAGAATCACAGACATCACCAAACACTAAAGAAACCCTTCATTAAAGATTTCATATTAATTCCAGAGATTCATATTAATATGAGGAAGTCACACACATGAACACTCACCTCGATCAAACTTTTACAAGATACAGCTTCTCCAATCCTCCAGCTTTAACATCAGAAAGATACACGGACATTCCTGATTAAACTCTGATAAACGAACTATTAAACTCTTAGTGCTTAAATCCTTGCTTAAACTTTAACGCTAAACACTTTGATTAACGGTTTTTGTCTGCTTAAGATGGCGACAGGAAAACTCTAGTTCACTTTCACTTTCTAATCTTTAGATTTCCTGTGACGTCACACAGTGGCGCGGCTGCCATTTGTAGGACTGAATTGCAGCATGCCGTCTATCTGGTGTGCTGTGGGCTGTGACAACAACAAATAAAATAAAACACGGATTAACGTTTTACAATATCTACAAAAACCCTGAGCGTCGTCAGAAATACTTTACTCTTTTTTCTGCTAACTTTTAACAATAATTTATAATAATAAAGTAAATACTGAGACAGCAAAGACATCGTCGGCATTATTCACAGCAAAGAATATTTCGTTCTGTAGGCTATTGACAGGTGCAATATTTCAAAATCGACAACTATGTTTTATGTACAATTAGTAATAATTTGCATTTATGTTAACCTAGAGACTTTCATACATCAAAATGTAATTTATTTTATTATGTATTCGTGTCAATTATATAAAAATATATTTTTCTATTCTTTTTGCCTGGGAACGCTCCCAACATGCTTGTGTTGCTAAAAAGAGAGAGACGCACGTTCACGAGAGCACAGCGGCACGTGCGCGAGAGGAGTCGTTGTTGCGTGAACGCGCGTTGGAGATTAACATTTTGTGAATAAAGTGGCAAATGAGCTTTTTTTGCTCAAGGGAAAGACTGTTTGATCACATCTGTATGATATGAAATCAGTCTGTCATCCTCCGATCATGTTTATAATCACATTTAGTCATTTATCAGATGATTTTTCCAAATGTGGATCAATGCGATGTGACATAAACCTGAAAGAATCAGAGAAATGAAAACCATACTGTAAAAACACTGTCAACTCTTGAACAGTTTTCATTTATTTCTCCTGCACTGATCACTTTATTGCACTTTTAATTGAATTACTGAAATGGTCAAAACTCACGGAGAGGAAAGGACAGAAATGATGGCGACACATTAAATAATGAATAAATCCTGATGTTTTAAAGCCATCTCTTCTGTTCTCTCACATCACACTCTTTTAGTCTCGTTTAGCTCTGTTTTATTGTGTTTCTGTGCTATTATGAGTCTCTATTCACTGGAGGAGATCACAGATGATTGTTTTCTCGAATATTTTGCAATGAAACAATCTGTAGTGCAGTAATAACATGTGTGTCTTTATTTCTATCTGCTCAGTTTCTTCTGTTTGTGCCATTCTGTGTTCCAACAGCATCACATCAGCACACAGTGACCTCTAGTGGTGATCTCAGGGAACAACATCATCTGATATCATTACATCCCCCTTTCTTTAAAGGAAATATTCAACAGTAAGCATAATGTTATTCTGTGATGTGTCTAAGTTTGCATTCAGTGTAACATCTTAACTCAAGTGTTAAACTCAAACACAGGCACTTTCTCATCGCTGATGGTCTGAGTCTGTGGTAGAGCAATGAGTTTAATGCGAAACTCTGTAAAAGATCGGATCTATTGGAGACGTCAAGAACAGCTCAGAGAGTACAATCAACATGAGAACATCTCACAGTAAAACAAGCAGCTGTGAAGAATATTATACACTGCTGTTGTGCCAGATGAGACGTTTATCTATGCATCATCTTTATGACTGTTTTCATTTTCCTTGCTTTTATTCTGTGATTATTTTAATTCCCTTTTCTATGTAAAGCACTTTGAATTACCATAGTGTGTGAAATGTGCTATATAAATCAACTTGGCTTGCCTTACTGTCAGTGTAGACGCAGATCACCATCTTCAAGACAGTAGAGGGTAAAGTGTGGACACTGGCTAATGCAGTGGCCGGGACTCTGACCACAGCATTTCCTCTCCAGGTCTGTTGTCGTCTCCCAGCAGTTCCCACATATACACCAGGATACAGCACTGGAAGCTTCTGGAGGATCATCAGGGCCTCAAAAACTAGCCCAGGATACCTAGAGGAAAGCTGACATGACAACTCCCGGTGATTCTCCTCACTCATTTGTTGAATGAGTTCCTCGATAAACTGATCAAAGACGCAACAACATCAGTATAATATTTTACTTCATAAAATAAAGGGATTTACATTTCCTTCTGCAACCGCGTTTGTGCTTGTGCTCATATTTCAATATCAAAATATGGACAGTAGTTTTCAACCTCCTCCACTCTTCCTCTCTGTGATCTACCTCTTGGACCACTTCACTCTCTCCTCCTCCACTCTTCCTCTCTGTGATCTACCTCTTGGACCACTTCACTCTCTCCTCCTCCACTCTTCCTCTCTGTGATTTACCTCTTGGACCACATCACCCTCTCCTCCTCCACTCTTCCTCTCTGTGATCTACCTCTTGGACCACTTCACTCTCTCCTCCTCCACTCTTCCTCTCTGTGATCTACCTCTTGGACCACTTCACTCTCTCCTCCTCCACTCTTCCTCTCTGTGATCTACCTCTTGGACCACTTCACTCTCTCCTCCTCCACTCTTCCTCTCTGTGATCTATCTCTTGGACCACATCACTCTCTCCTC
The DNA here is from genome assembly GCF_024679245.1 of Pseudorasbora parva. NCBI lineage: Eukaryota > Metazoa > Chordata > Actinopteri > Cypriniformes > Gobionidae > Pseudorasbora > Pseudorasbora parva. Next base: position 46,025,895 of record NC_090179.1, read on the forward strand.
CTCCACTCTTCCTCTCTGTGATCCATCTCTTGGACCACATCACCCTCTCCTCCTTCACTCTTCCTCTCTGTGATCTACCTCTTGGACCACATCACCCTCTCCTCCTTCACTCTTCCTCTCTGTGATCTACCTCTTGGACCACATCACCCTCTCCTCCTTCACTCTTCCTCTCTATGATCTACCTCTTGAACCACATCACTCACTCCTCCTCCACTCTTCCTCTCTGTGATCTACCTCTTGGACCACATCACTCTCTCCTCCTCCACTCTTCCTCTCTGTGATCTACCTCTTGAACCACATCACTCTCTCCTCCTCCACTCTTCCTCTCTGTGATCTACCTCTTGGACAACATCACTCTCTTCTCCTCCACTCTTCCTCTCTGTGATCTATTTCTTGGACCACATCACCCTCTCCTCCTTCACTCTTCCTCTCTGTGATCTACCTCTTGGACCACATCACCCTCTCCTCCTCCACTCTTCCTCTCTGTGATCTACCTCTTGGACCACTTCACTCTCTCCTCCTCCACTCTTCCTCTCTGTGATTTACCTCTTGGACCACATCACTCTCTCCTCCTCCACTCTTCCTCTCTGTGATCTACCTCTTGGATCACATCACCCTCTCCTCCTTCACTCTTCCTCTCTGTGATCTACCTCTTGGACCACATCACTCTCTCCTCCTCCACTCTTCCTCTCTGTGATCTACCTCTTGGACCACATCCCTCTCTCCTCCTCCACTCTTCCTCTCTGTGATCTACCTCTTGGACCACATCACTCTCTCCTCCTCCACTCTTCCTCTCTGTGATCTACCTCTTGGATCACATCACCCTCTCCTCCTTCACTCTTCCTCTCTGTGATCTACCTCTTGGACCACATCACTCTCTCCTCCTTCACTCTTCCTCTCTGTGATCTACCTCTTGGACCACATCACCCTCTCCTCCTTCACTCTTCCTCTCTATGATCTACCTCTTGGATCACATCACTCTCTCCTCCTTCACTCTTCCTCTCTGTGATCTATCTCTTGGACCACATCACTCTCTCCTCCTCCACTCTACCTCTTGGACCACATCACTCTCTCCTCCTCCACTCTACCTCTTGGACCACATCACTCTCTCCTCCTCCACTCTACCTCTTGGACCACATCACTCTCTCCTCCTCCACTCTACCTCTTGGACCACATCACTCTCTCCTCCTCCACTCTTCCACTCTGTGATCTACCTCTTGAACCACATCACTCACTCCTCCTCCACTCTTCCTCTCTGTGATCTACCTCTTGAACCACATCACTCTCTCCTCCTCCACTCTTCCTCTCTGTGATCTACCTCTTGAACCACATCCCTCTCTCCTCCTCCACTCTTCCTCTCTGTGATCTACCTCTTGAACCACATCACTCTCTCCTCCTCCACTCTTCCACTCTGTGATCTACCTCTTGGACCACATCCCTCTCTCCTCCTCCACTCTTCCACTCTGTGATCTACCTCTTGGACCACATCCCTCTCTCCTCCTCCACTCTTCCTCTAGTTTGTCCTCCGCCCTCTGTCTATCGTATGAGCGGCTCTTGGCCAGTCCTCGCTGGCTTCACTCCACACCTGTGAGGGCTGATCGGTATTGGGATGTCTTGAGCTGCAATGAGAAAGAATACAGGGCTACTACTATTCAGCGAAAGCATTTATACCTTTTCTTCACCGATGTGTTGTCGAGGCACGGGAAATAGTAACTTCAACTCCTCAGTGTGGATTTGTGGAGTATAGTGGGCTTTTTTTGTTTCTAGTTGAACTGTCTATGTGTGTCTTATGTATAAGTCATTGAGGCAGTCTCATCTGAGAAAATTTACCATTAGATTCTATTGTATATTTTTTTATCTATTTGAATATGGTTACTTTGCTTAATTAAGGCTAGCTCAGTGACGTATGCGACCTCCAGAGGACTCCGATACGCAGATTCAGAGTTATAAAAATACACGAGATGGTTTATAATTTGCAAACAATACAAAAATTGCACACGTATACATTAACTGATCAACTTACAGTGTAAGGATCGATGCTTTCCATCATACGCTCGTTCCTGTTGGTGTGGTCAATCTGGCACATGAGCGTTGAGTCTGAGGAGGCGGAGCTAGGGGAAAAACCCTCTCCGATATTTAGATTTTGGACTGCAATGCCCAGTTCAACCGCTAGATGTCAATTCAATGATAAAGCATCTTTAACATAACGTCTCATCTCGTCTGGTTCTCATGAACCCAATATCATGTCTCGTCTCATTAGATCAGTGTATCATCCCAGAAGACACTAAATCTCATCTCAGCATTTCATCTGAACATCAACATTTGTGAGATTTACACCATTGGAGGAGTTTTTATGAGGTTAGTGGTAAGATGTTCCCTCATGAATTATGATATTCTCTTCTTTATCTTCTTAACCCTGGTTTATACCAGAGACTGTTATAAAGATACACAGAGACAGATACACAGAGACGGTTTACTCGTATTACTATTGTAACCTAGCCTGGATGCCAGCCGAACTTAGCCCCGCCCACAACATTTTTAGGTCGGGCAATTCGGTCTGGCATTGCTCCATAGAGGAGTAATTATCTCCGAACAGAAACTGTTCGGACCAATGAAATCATCAGGGCGGGCTTTAGACGATGACGGACAGATGATCAACAGGAACGTAATCAGGCACGCCATCAAAGGAGCTTGGATTATATTTACTCGAATCCTAAACGGAGAGCTTGTTTGTATTCACCTTCATAATTTTTTCTCAAAGATGATGATCATGTTGGTTAAGTACTCTGTGTATCAACAAATTCTTTTATTTTTTTACAACACCGGCAAAGATCGTTTATTCCAGCGTGTGTGCAGACAGGGTTGCCAAGTTTTCACAACAAAACACACCAACTACTAGCCCTAAACAATAGCTTCTCGGGGATTCTCCGGGGGAAAAAATGGTGTTCGGGGGGTAAAATGTGTGTTATTTTGGCAAGGTTGCCTGCTAAAATTCGCACTTATGGGTCTATATATCACATAATAGTCGCTTCAACCCTTGGACATAGAAAACAACCAAGGAAAAAACGCGGACTTGGCAACACAGTGTTAGTTGAGCTCTGTCTGTTGACATTTGACAATGTGTCGCTTCGTTGCTCTGATTGGTTTGCTCCATTGGGCTGCGATTATGAGGCATGTTTCAACCGAACCAGGAAAGACATCAATTGGATAGTGTAGATAACCCTCAGTTTATTTGAATTAGTATTGGAGCTTAATATAGTATTCTGATATTATTATTTCAGAGAGAGCTCGCACACGGAAGATAACAACACTGACGGAGACACGGAGCCATGCGGTCACGGAGATAACACGCTTATTAAGGTCACTTTTAAGTGGATTTAAGCATTTAGATGCTGTTTGTTGTTTTCATTTTGTAGTATTTTTTGTTTGTTTTGTTTGCACCTGGTTGAAAAGGAGTACAAGGTATTCATTTATATTTAAGCACTTGTCTATACATATCATATCTTGTCTTAATGATTGTTTTATATGTTTGTTTGATTTAAGAGTAATTTTATGTTTTTAGTATAAATGTTAGTATTAATGTCTGAATTTGTTGCTATAGTCAGTTGTTTTGTTTCATTTATATGGACGTGTATTATTTTCAGATTGCAACAATTGTTTATTTTTCTTTTCTAGCTCTTGCGTTGTTGTGAAGTCAACAAGGGCAATAAAGGGACAGTACAACATCAGTGCATGAGCAAATTCTTTATTAAATTCAACCGGGCTGTAACAGTAAGAGCTTCCCATCCATTGATTCCATTTGCTGATGTAAATGATGACAGACCAAGGATCCAAGTCATGCACTCCCATGAAAGAAATGGAAGCTTCAAAAATGCTATCTTCTCAAGATGGAGATACAGACGATGAGATGGAAGATAATTCGGATGGTGTAAAGACAGCTGAGGTACGTCAATCTGTACGCAAACGAATTCCAACTGAAAAGATGATTGCATATCAAAAAGAGGAGGCACAAAAGGCAGAGAGAAAGCTTATGCAGGCATATGAAAAATGGAAAGCTGAGGCTAGAAAGGCTAGAGGGCAGCTGAAAACAGACATTTCTGAGAGTCAACTAGCAACACTTACAGACACTTTGGAAAGTGAAAGAGACAGTGTGATGGAATCATATATGAAGGTTCGAAGTTATGTTGCTCCGTCTGCAGATACAAGGAGACGAATTGATGCATGCGATGCTGTGACAAAGGACATTGTAAAGATTGCTTATGAGAGGATTTCAGGTGTTGATGGAGACTTCGACAGTGAACAAGTAAAAGAACGTCTTGGTGAATTGCTAGATCGAGATTATGCTCGCTCTGTCTATGGTTCTACAGTCTCACGTGTCAACTCTAAGTCGAGTATACCCCTGAGTCAAACTTCACTGAACTCCATCTTGATGGCTAAACGAATAGAGGCAGCAGCAGAGCTTGCAGCAAAGGAAGCAGAGTACATAGCGATAATGGAGGAAAGGGAACAAAAAGAGAGACTGCAACTTCTAGAAGAGAAGAAAAGGAGAGAACTTGATGCTGAAGTGAGTGAGTTAGAAAGATTACAAGCAGTAAAGGAGGTTAGAGCGGCTAGAGCAAGACTTGAAGTTTATGACAAGGAAGAAACCATTTCCTCTGCTAACCAGAACAATAGGCTGCAGCAACATGTAAGCTTTCCTATACAAGAACCCGTGTATTCACGCTCAATTAAGCCAACAATCCATGAGAAGTCATCGCCACCTCCTAATACTGACGTGTCTTACCTTGCGCAGGCTGTTCAAGACAGTATAACACTGAACAGACTTCCTATGCCAGAGCCAACAGTCTTCAGTGGTGACCCCATTCACTTTATTGAGTCGAAAGCTTCATTCCAATCACTCATCGACAGAAGACATGTCTCCTCAGCAGATAAGTTATACTACTTGAAGAAGTATGTCACTGGTTCTGCTCTGAAAACTCTAGAAGGCATCTTCTACAGAACTGATGAGGAAGCTTACAAGGATGCATGGAAAAGACTTCAGAATCGTTATGGTCAGCCGTTCATTATACAAAGAGCATTCAGAGAGAAACTCACAAGATGGCCTAGAATCCAGCCCAAGGACGCTGAAGGACTCAGAAATTTCTCAGATTTCCTGAATGCATGTGAAGACGCAATGCCTCATGTTAAGGTACTGGAAATTTTGAATGACTGCGAAGAGAATAGGAAACTTGTCATCAAACTCCCTGATTGGGCGGCTGCCCGCTGGAATCGTCAAGTTACAGAAACACTGAGTGAGACTCAAGATTTCCCAACCTTCCATGACTTCGCCAGCTTCATGTCAGTTGAGGCTGAGGTAGCCTGCAACCCAGTTACGTCCTTCTATGCTCTTCGTGCCTCTGAAGATATTAAGGAGAAATATAACCTCAAGGTTGGTAAGAACAAAGCTAATGTCTTCCACACAAATATAGTCACACAGCATGAGAGTCCGAAGCCAACTAGTAAGGTCTTCAAACCATGTCTGTTCTGTCAAAGCAGTGAACATCAAATTCATGATTGCTTTAAATTCTCTGCAAAGTCTCTTGAAGAGCGGAGACAGTTCATCAAGGACACAAAGCTGTGCTATGGATGTTTGAAGTCTGGACACAGTGCCAGAGACTGTCGTTCCAGACATACCTGCAATACCTGTAAAAGAAGACATCCTACCTGTTTGCACGATGATAGCTTCATAAGAAAGGTGAATTCCTCCTCTGTTCATAGGCCAGAGAATGCACACGAAAGGGTTGAGACAACGTCTTTAAGTGTAGAATCTGGATGCACTTCTGCTAACACTGCAATGATTGTGCCGGTGTGGTTGTCCTCACAAAACGACCCAGACTCTGAGAAACTTGTCTACGCTCTGTTAGACACACAAAGTGACACTGTCTTCATTGAATATGCAGTAAGACATAGTCTAAAGGTTGATTCATGTCCAGTGACACTTAAACTCACTACTATGGTCGGAAGAGATTCTTTGATATCAAGTGAAAGAGTTTCTGGTCTTAGAGTTAGAGGCTTTAATTCCACAGTAGTTCTTGACCTTCCCCCCGCATACACTAAGGAATGTATCCCTGTGGACCGTGCACACATCCCTACCAGTGAGACTGCCAGGCATTGGAAACATCTTGCTACTCTGACAGACAGAATTCTTCCGCTTCAAGACTGCGAAGTGGGTCTTCTCATAGGGTATAATTGTTCCAGAGCTTTAGCACCCAGAGAAGTGATTCTTGGAGCAGACAATGAGCCATATGCTGTTCGTACGGATCTCGGATGGAGCATCGTGGGCCCTTCCTTGATACATCATGAGTCACAAAGTGGTGTTAGCATCTGCCACAGAGTATCTATTAAGGAGATTCCTTCTTTAATCCCAGCTGATGTGATCAAAGTACTGGAGTCAGATTTCAAGGATACTAAAGAAAACACAAGAGTGGTGTCTCAAGAGGACATTATGTTCTTGAATAAACTGGAAGAAAGCATTAGAATGAATAAAGACAGCCACTTGGAAATGCCCCTTCCATTCAAAAAAAGACCCTATCTTCCAGATAACGAGTCTCTTGCTGTCATGAGACTTCAACATCTAAAGCGGAGATTAAAAAAGGACCTGGAGTACAGGGAACGTTATGTGAAGTTCATGGAAGAAGTAATAGAGCATGGTGAAGCTGAAGGAGTCATTGATGAAGGAAAGGAAGGAGAAAAATGGTACATCCCTCATCACGGGGTGTATCACGCGAAGAAGCCCGGGAAATTACGTGTAGTCTTCGACTGCTCTGCCAGATACAAGGGAACCAGCTTGAACGATCATCTTCTCACAGGCCCTGACCTGATGAACAGCCTGACTGGCATTCTTCTGCGGTTCCGACAGTATCCAGTGGCCTTGATGTGTGATATTGAGAAGATGTTTTACCAGTTCTATGTTGACGAAGCAGATCGGGATTATTTACGATTTCTCTGGTGGAGAAATGGAGATTTCGACTCAAAGCCTCAAACGTTCCGCATGAGAGTACATCTATTCGGTGCCTCATCGTCCCCTGGGTGCGCCAACTACGGACTAAAGCATCTTGCAAGAGAAGGTGAACATCTGTATCCCCTAGGTTCACAATTCATTATGCGAGACTTCTACATGGATGATGGAGTCACCAGCGTCGAAAGTGCAGAGAAGGCTATCCAGATGGCTCTAGAAGCTCGCCAGGTTTGCGCACTTGGAGGTTTAAGGTTGCATAAGTTTGTGTCCAATGACAAGACAGTTTTGGAGAACATACCATCCTCTGAATGTGCTGTTGACATTACATCTGTCAATCTTTCCCTCACTGACCAGCCTTTGGAAAGAGCCTTGGGCATTTACTGGCATCTGGAACACGATAACTTCAGATTTCGTGTAAACCTAAGGGACCAGCCAGCAACCCGTAGAAGCATACTGTCTACAGTGGCATCATTGTTTGACCCCCTAGGGTTTCTTGCGCCATTCTTACTCAGAGGAAAGGCTATTCTTCAAGAAATGTGCAGAAAAGGCATGGGCTGGGATGATCCTTTACCAGATGGTTTGCAGCCAAGGTGGGAGCATTGGAGGGCTGATCTTGCTAACTTGGAGAAGATCGAGGTGCCTCGTTGTATTGTGCCTGCTGAATTTGGGATAATCACAAGGAGAGAGATTCATCACTTCTCAGATGCCAGCACAAAAGGATATGGCCAGTGCTCATACCTTAGGCTCGAGAACGAACAAGGTGATGTCCATTGTGCTTTACTCATGGCGAAATCTCGAGTAGCCCCCCTTAAGGTCACAACTATCCCTCGGTTAGAGTTGACCGCTGCGGTTGTGTCAGTTGCAGTTAATGATCTGTTAAAGGAAGAAATTAACCTTGCAGATGCAGAGGCATATTTCTGGACGGACTCTCAAGTGGTGTTAGGCTACATAAACAACGAAGCTCGCCGCTTCCACATGTTCATCGCAAATCGAGTTCAGAGAATTCATCACAGTACAACTCCTCAACAGTGGCGATACATCCCCTCGGAAGAGAATCCAGCCGACTATGCATCACGAGGTATGAGTGTCAATGATCTTGTCACTTCCAGCTGGTTCAGAGGACCAAATGTTTTGTGGAAAAGGCAAATACCTCCACCTGTGAATGTTAACACACAACTTCCAATTGGAGACCCAGAGGTCAAGAAAGCTCAGTCACTGAACACGTAAACAGTACAATATTCCTGCTTATCCAACTGTCTCACAAGGTTGTCCTCATGATCCAAAGTCATCCAAGCTGTTGCACGTCTACTTCGTCGAGTTAGGAAGGACAAGTCAAGTGACCACAGTACAGTGGCAGAACGTGAGGATGCTAAGCGAATCATCATCAAGGACTTACAGAGTCAGGTGTATGCAGAAGAGATAGCCTTACTCCGTAAGGGCATGCAACCCCCACGCAACAACAGGCTATACCATCTAAATGCCTTTGTTGACCATGACGGATTGCTCAAGGTGGGAGGAAGGCTTTGCAATTCTTCTGTCCCTAACTCCATTAAACATCCAGTGATAATTCCAAAGGAACACCATCTTACAAAACTTCTGATCGCTGATTGTCATGAAAAAACGGAACATCAAGGAAAAGTCTTGACTATAAATGAGATCAGATCAAGAGGAATTTGGATAACAGGAGTAAATAGGACTGTAGCCTCCTTTGTACGAGATTGTGTGAAATGTCGCAGACTTCGCAGACCCACCGAAGAGCAAAAAATGGCTAACCTGCCCGCAGAGCGTATAGATCCATCCCCTCCATTCACATACTGCGGAATGGATGTTTTTGGTCCATTCATCACCAGACAAGGTCGTAAATCATACAAGAGGTATGGACTTCTCTTTACCTGTTTCTGTTGCAGAGCCATTCATATTGAGATGCTGGATGACATGTCCACGGACGCCTTAATCAACGGCCTGCGTTGTTTCATCGCTATCAGAGGAGCAGTTCGTCAAATAAAGTGCGACCAAGGCAGTAATTTCATTGGAGCCAAGAATGAGTTTGCTAAGGCCATAAAAGAGATTGACACCAATCGTCTGGTAACGTTCTTGGCAGAAAAACAATGTGACTTTGTCTTCAACGCACCCCATTCAAGTCACACAGGAGGAGTTTGGGAGAGACAGATTAGAACTGTGCGAAATGTTCTTCATTCCACTCTGTCCTTATCTACTGGAAGGCTAGATGATTCTTCCCATTGATTCTTCGGACCTTCTTCTTCGAAGCTATGGCAATTGTAAATAGCCGACCGCTTACAGTAGATAATCTGAATGATCCTAAAAGTCCTGAACCCCTTACCCCAAATCACCTGCTCACTTTAAAAACTACCCAAGCTCTACCACCTCCTGGCAAGTTTATCAGAGAAGACATGTATGCTCGCAAAAGATGGCGCCATGTCCAATACTTAGCTGAGCAATTTTGGGGCCGATGGCAGAAGGAGTATGTGTCTAACATTGCAACAAGACAATGCTGGCTTACACCAAGAAGGAACATGCAAGTTGGAGATATAGTCTTAGAGAAGGCAGACGATCTTCCCAGAAATGAGTGGCGCTTGGCAGAAGTTATTAAGACTGTCGTTGACAAGGATGGTTTGGTAAGAAGAGTGAAGATACGTTTCGGAGACAGGAAACTGGGAAAAGATGGTGAACGTCTGAACAAACCATCAATGGTTGAGCGCCCAGTGCAGAAGCTGGTCCTTCTCCAGGAGGCAGCCTGAACTTTCTGACATATCCTTTGATCTATGCAGTTCATATATATGTTTCAGGTTTCTTTTCAACTAGCTCAATATAGGTAATTTATTTTAGAAATCATTTGTGATTTAAAGTTTGAGATTTGTAGTCACTCATGATTTGGTGGGAGTGTAGATAACCCTCAGTTTATTTGAATTAGTATTGGAGCTTAATATAGTATTCTGATATTATTTCATATATTATATATCGTAATTCTATATTTTCTTAGTATTAGTTATGTTTTATTATATTTTGGGATGTTAGTTTGCACTCTTTTAGTTATTTCACCTATAGAGACTTTTATTATGAAAGGCGTCTTGCCGGAAAAGTCAAACAGAGAGCTCGCGCAGACGTGCACAGAGAGAGCTCGCACACGGAAGATAACAACACTGACGGAGACACGGAGCCATGCGGTCACGGAGATAACACGCTTATTAAGGGCACTTTTAAGTGGATTTAAGCATTTAGATGCTGTTTGTTGTTTTCATTTTGTAGTATTTTTTGTTTGTTTTGTTTGCACCTGGTTGAAAAGGAGTACAAGGTATTCATTTATATTTAAGCACTTGTCTATACATATCATATCTTGTCTTAATGATTGTTTTATGTGTTTGTTTGATTTAAGAGTAATTTTATGTTTTTAGTATAAATGTTAGTATTAATGTCTGAATTTGTTGCTATAGTCAGTTGTTTTGTTTCATTTATATGGACGTGTATTATTTTCAGATTGCAACAATTGTTTATTTTTCTTTTCTAGCTCTTACGTTGTTGTGAAGTCAACAAGGGCAATAAAGGGACAGTACAACATCAGTGCATGAGCAAATTCTTTATTAAATTCAACCGGGCTGTAACAGATAGACCTACAAAGGTCTATCCACTATCCAATTGATGTCTTTCCTGGTTCGGTTGAAACAAGCCTCATAATCGCAGCCCAATGGAGCGGTTTCAGACTCATATTCTGACTAGAATTGAGTATGACCACGTCATGCTAATTGTAACCCTTATTTCTTGTCTTATACATATATGTACTCCAGTCTCTTTGGCGGAGATGACATCAAATAAACACGGGTTACAATGGGGGTGATTTACATTCCTTTCTTTAATCAGAAGCATCGGGATTACATGAACAGATGTCTAACTCACTGTCGTACAACTTTCGTCTCTCATGTGCTAGTGTTCTGTGCGCTTCCCGAGCACTTCTCTCTCGGGCACGCTCCCTTAAAGGAACAGGGGCACACCATAACTTCCTAACTAAGGCCCTGTCCACACGAACACGGGTATTTTCAAAACCGGTTTGGCTGCGTGGTTTGGCTGTTCGTCCACACGCAAATGTGAGATTTTGGCTTTTTAAATCGAAATGCGTGCCGTTCTTTACTTTGTTTGACGTCAGATTTTCCATGTTATTTCCTTTTTGATTTACGTGAGTCGAGTCTATGCGGTGGACTCCACTAACAGCGCTTATCACATAGCCTACAGATACATGTTCAGTTATTTCATTGTATTGCAGAACAAAGGCGCCAGAATGCAATAATACAAAATAGTAAAGCAAGCCTGTGAAACTATTACAGTCCACTTCGGCCCTGCACCTGTGTATATACAGTTACCTGTCACTTGTAGAAGGGTTTCACTTGGCATCCCTCAGTCAGTGCAATGTTCATCGGTGCCGTGAATGGGACCCATGTGGATATCAGGCAGCCAATCATAGCATAGATTTGCATTCTCATGTGGACAGATTTTTTTTTTTTAAACCGTGCATGTGTGGAAACGATTGTTTATTAAAATGGAGGAGGAAAAACTCCGGTAATAAAAATACCTGTGTACGTGTGGACAAGGCCTAACACATACATAACTCTGCATGAGACACATGAAAACATTCTAAACAGGTTATTGGTGTCTTCACATCCACTTCCTAATTTGTTATTCTTCTCTTTTTACCACAACATGAATTAAACTAAACCCAATAAAATTAATTAAACAACCCAATGAATTTTTAAGGTTACACTATTAATAGGAGAAAAGGTTGTGATCTATAAAAAAGAAACTTGTCAGGAGAATGTGCACACCTTTAAGCAAACTTTGAGCTGTGTGTACGCACATTCTGGAGACAAAAGGAATTGGCGACACAGATGGTGAGGTCATGAACTGACGTTAAATTGTAGAAAATAAATGTGAGAAGAACGATTATAAGAATGAATAATTTTCACTCCATTTCACATCACATTACATTACATCCACATTGTCATGAAGATTAGCTTCCAACAGTGTTATTTGTGCTGATTGTTTTAGGCTATATGCATCTAGTAAAATCCAAACGCAACTTAAAATGTATTAAAATAATATATCGCTGCCTTACAGTCACATCGTCTACAACGGGAGCGCAGGAGGAGATGGCGTGACGACATGTGATACTGAATAGCAGAAAATATCCTTTTATTAGAGAACTGCACAACACAGTGTAAAAATGAAAAATTTCCTTAATGTAGGCTACATATCTCATAAAATGTCAAAGTCTGCAAATACAGTCATGAAGTACAATCTCTACTCATCATCAGTCCTAACTATTACGGTGTTCATTACAAAACCGCCATGAAGAAGAATGTGTTCACTATAACATTTTCGTCTTCAATTTTCCCCTACAAATTAGTTCTGTGATTTTGTTGAGGTGTTAATGATCAGTCTACATGTTAAAAACATAAATCCTCCGGTGACCCGGATATGTAATGCTTTATGATGGCACTTCTGGCACTGTTGGAGGATTACACCAATGGCAGAATAAGGAGAGAATGAGTTTTCATCTAGGGATATTATCAGCAAAACTGCTTTTATATTATATTCGATTTGAAGTGTTTAAAATTAACAAAATTAATGAAATATTTTTAATTAGCCCAAAATAACATTTTATTTATTTATGTTTTTATGGATATTTTGATATATTTATTCTACAACATAAAAAGGATATTGAATGATATTCAGCAACGTAATGTGTAAGGTAAAAATAGCATTTACTGTATAGTCTATCTAATATTTTTCAATGTCTTTTACCTTTGACAGTGTCAAACATGCGTCACATGGATGGGAATATGCATGCAAATGATATGCAGATGAGGTCATGCATAGTAAAACTAGGCATTGTAAGCTCCATATATGGTGATATTACGGGGAGGAGACAGGATGGAGATGCACGTACGCACAATCTGCTGCAGTCTGTGATTTATAAACAGACTTTTGCGCAGGTTCTGGTGTAGGCATGGTTTTATAAATCTGAATTTTTTTTGTGCATACACAAAATCTAGCTTTTGTACATATGTACACTTTTAGGATGAAATCTATGCAAAGTTTTATAAATGAGAACCCTGGTTGCTATAGAAACACACATTTATCACTGCACGTGCATTGGCTAAAAATGCTGTCAGCATGATTTGCTAGTGTGTAGCTAGCATGATTAACATGTTTTCAATTTTAACATTGCTAATACGATTAACATTTTGCTAGCATGTTGATAGTGTGTTGTTATTATTAATTAGCATGTTCATATCATGATTAGGTTGTTGCTAGCATGATTTAAGACATTGTTAGCATGTTACAACATGTTTCTAATATCATCAGCTAGAAATCAGAAGCTTTGTGGCAGGCGTGTTGCTTGGTTATATATAAGTTTATTTTTTACAAGTTAATTACTTCATATAATACCAGTAATAAAAACAGAAGGTATAAGTACATGTAGAAATAAACAGTATTGTGTGGCGCTGGCAACGCCAAGGTCATGGGTTCGATTCCCAGGGAAAGCAAGAATTGACAGAAATGTAAAAAATATGCAAAATTGCAATGTAAGTTGCTTTGGATAAAAGTATCTGCTAAATGTAAACTATTAACAAGCGTTGTAAAGGCATCAAGGCATCTAACACCTCTATGGTCCGTCTTTCTTAAACGCGTTGATTTCTTTAAAGCCCTTCCTTCTGAAAAGCATAGTGTGTTCTGATTGGCCAGCTGACCCAGTGCATTGTGATTAGCCAAACACCTCAAGCGAGTGTCGGAAATGTAACGCCCCTTCCCATAATCCCAGCTTCAGCTTCCAAAGACAGTTAATAAACCGAACACCTCAAGGGAGTGTCGGAAATGTAACGCCCCTTCCCATAATCCCAGCTTCAGCTTCCAAAGAAGTTAATAATGTCGTCAGTTTTCCCACATCAGTTCGAGCCCGTGTCGATTCTGCAAACACAGATGATCAAGCCGAGCGATCGGATACTCGTTTGTATTTGCAGAAACACAAACAAAAAATAATACAATTGCATATTTTACTCAACAAAGTTCATGATACTTATTTAAAGGGGTCATATGATGCTCTTTTCAAAGATCATTATTTGGTGTATTTGGTGTAATAGAATATGCTACCATCCTTTAATGTTCATGCTTTAATGACTGTACATTATTGTAGCTCCTTTATGGCCCGTCTTTCTTTAGCGCGTTAATTTCTTTAAAGTTCAGATGAACGTGACAAACGCCGCCGGTGTGAACCAGAACACGTAGAGCATCAGTGTTTGTCATCTTTTTATTAGTATCTTTAGTTAAAAAAAGTAACAAAACGTTTGTTACTTACTGTACTTTAGTTTGCTGTAACAAAACACACACCTTTTTAGTTTATACTGTGTGTTTATAGAAATAAAATGGTTAATCTGTGAATAAGAAACTGTAATTTGCTGCAGTGAAATAAAAGGTGTTTCACTGCCACCTCATCAGGTCTGTCAGAGGATCATTTAAATCTAAATGAAGTCTTAATTTATAGCAGTGAAGTCACTGTATCTTCAGTGTCTGTAGAGGATCCTTATTCACCATCAGATCATCAGCAGAACATCAGGCTCTCCTCTGACTGCTAATCCTAAAAAAAAACACACACACAGTCACATAAGCAGTATGAGACATTACGTCTGTCACATCTATTCATAAGAAAACTGAGCACTAACTAGATAAGCTTTATTAATTTATTCTCAAACATGATAATATAGCATTTCTCTGACGCTCAAAGTCACTTTACAAAATCAAAAGGTCATGAAAGGTCACTTTCACACAACAGAGAGCCAGAATACAGATACAGAACCAGTACAAATAATCATTACACTCCACTACACATTTCCTTTTATTTCTAGTGAGTAAAACAGACATTTGAACATTACACGGAAATATAATGATGTAAACTGTTAAAAACTATTGTTACCATAGTGCCTCCAGTTTATAATGTGGATCCTTCTCCAGGTCAGAGAGCAGCTTCACTCCTGAGTCTCCTAGATTATTCTCAGACAGATGCAGTTCTCTCAGGTGTGAGGGGTTTGATCTCAGAGCTGAAGCCAGAGCAGCACAACCTTCATCTGTGACACCACACCTCCACAAACTGTAGAGAACAATGACACACATTAAGTCAATCTCCAAAGCTAAACACGACCATTTCTTTTGCTTGTTTTCAGTGCTTATTTCCGTTGTTTAGCTTAATAACCTATACAGAGAAATAAACCATACACAAATATAATTAATTAAGGTAATATACGCAGCAGTGAAATACTTTAAGGATATTTAACTCATTTAACTTACAAACAATGTCACTAGACCACTCACAAGGTATTTTTACATATATGTTCAAAAATACTAAATCAAATGCACTAAACTGCACATGAGGAGTTAATATATTAAATCCTAAAACCGCTAGCATTAGCAACCAAATTGTGAGACATACACAACCTTATTTTTATATAGTCTCTGTAGTCAAATGAGTGTTTATCCTACCAGTAGTCTCTCAAAGTTGAAGAACACAGTGTGGCTTTTCCCAGGAGTCCTTGAACAAACTCAGCATGTAGTTTACTCCAAACTCAATGGCTTCAAAATCCCTTACCAACTTGAGTAGGAGAAGCCCATTCACTTTGCAAACAAAGATCACTCTACATCCTGGTAATCACAGACACACCGGGTTCTATGTGACGTGCAGTTTTAATGGCCAATCAGCTTCCTTGTTTCTTCCAGGTTGCACTGTGCTCACAACCAGTACCATCCATTCATTCGGCTCTCACATCTAAACTCATTGTATCTGATGGAGTTTCTTCATTTAACAATGATGATCTTCCTGCAATTTCAAGTTTAACTTAACACCTCCCACTTGAGCTCCTGGTCAACTGACCCAAGGTGGTCACACAAACTTTGTTGAAATTGACTTCTTTACTGTTCATCAATGGGTATCAAAACCACCAAGTGTCTCACATCCCTATAAAGAACTGGTTTGACATCATTGGTTGTTCCTGCTTGGTTTGGTTAAACAATCGAGACAGGATAACTGGGAAATGCTCTGACCAGTACATCTCTCACCATTCTTTTCCTGTCTGCATTTACACTGATGACTCTGGCCAACTTGTACTGACCTCTTAGAGCATTCTGATCAGCCAACCATACAACATCTCCCACGGCAACATTCTGCTCTTTAGTATGCCACTTGTTTCGTACAAATAGATTAGGACCTGCCAGCTGACACCATCTTCTCCAGAACTTGTTGACTTCTTCCTGAATGATCCTTAGTCTTTTGTATGGATAACCTTCAAACTCAAAACTTTCTCAACTCCCTCCTTTTTCAGTACGTCTACCACGATTATATTAGCAACCACATAACACACTAAAACTATATCTCTCCCTTTCTCTAACACACACACATACAGGTTTAGGTTTTCTGGACTACCTCCCCTTGTAATAATATCAGCAACGTTTAAGTTACCTGGGATCCGCCACCAGTCTTTAACAGGCATAGTTCTCTGGATCTCTCCAATCCTATTTGCAATGAAGGACTAGTAGCCATAGCTAGCCTGCTGAATAGCTCCCAACACTGTTTGACTGTCCAACAGATGGATCCATTGGTCAATCTCCACTTGGCAATATTTCTCAATGTACTTTCTAAGCCTGGCTGCATAAACTGCACCACACATTTCAGCCTTGACTGCTTCCCCTTTTTGATCCAAAGGAATCAATTTGGCCTTGGATTCAACTAGCCTCACCACAATACCTTGGTCTGTTTCCCACCTGAAATATATTACAGCTCCATAGGTCTTATCACTCCCATCTGAGAATGTTATTCCTAACGGTTTTCCTTTTTCAGCCTGCAGGTGTTAAGCCTCTGAGAAACTTTACTTTGCCAAGCTGAACATAGTCATCAAACACTTTAATGGCTTCTTCTCTGAGGTTTTCTGACAGTGTTCGGTCCCATGTATCTATGGTCAAATTTCCACACCCGCCTCCTGAAATGCCTTTGGAACAAGGACATCCCCTTTTTGCTTAACCCTTTAGGCGCCAGAGTTTTTTTCCTAAAACGTCTTTGACATCATTTCAAAAGGCTCTATCTTAAGTGATAAAAGATAGAACATTTCTGTATAGTAGAAAAATATTAAGGATGACCCAATGTTTATGTAGAGATTACATTTTCTCATCTAATTTGCATATTATGATGTCATAAGGTGGTGGCAATCTTGGATTGTAGAATTTTCATGAAAAGCCACATTTAAATTATAAAATGCAGCACTTCTTTCCCCCAAAAATGTCCCTCACCTGCTGTACAATACTTAATGTTCAGGTAAATAGTAAACAAACTGTGTAAATCATTACTAATAAATAGTAGAAACAAACCAAATGCATGTTGCAGTTTACTTTTCAGCAGGATTTTCCATTTACTGCATGCAGTAGGCACTCTGATTCCATGGGGCACATATACATTATGCATAATAGCCCCTGCCCCGTGTCACAACGTGTCTGTTCCTGCTATGAGCAGTGCGGCCAGATCTGCCTCGCATGCGTGCTGAGTGTGCACAGCCTGGACCACTGTCATTGTCATTTTGATTCCCCAGCCTGCCTCAACGTTGCCCCCAAACTGTTCTAATACTTCGACCTCATCTAGCATTCCCAGTGGCATTAGATAAAGTCTCCACCACAATACTTTCGCCACGATTGTGGAGAGGCGCACGATCAGAAGACGCGCACTTCATGGCGAGTGCGCTAAAAAATCTCCTGTGGCCGCCTCGTTCCCAACACTAACACATCTGCTAACTTCGCGATAAACACTCCGACCCTGGGAAACATTGTTCCCACCACTGACAGTGGGCAAAGGACCATCTTCATTAGGCAAAGGATTCACCGTGTCTGCTTAGTGTAAGGTTAGGGTTAGTTTCACTTTCAGAATCACCATCATCTGATATTACCCTTCAGAATCAGGGTCCGCGAACAGAAGACCCATCACTTCATTGCTGGTTCCCAAACT
Source organism: Pseudorasbora parva (assembly GCF_024679245.1). Classification (NCBI taxonomy): domain Eukaryota; kingdom Metazoa; phylum Chordata; class Actinopteri; order Cypriniformes; family Gobionidae; genus Pseudorasbora; species Pseudorasbora parva. Next base: position 46,043,939 of record NC_090179.1, read on the forward strand.
TTATTGATGCCATTAGAAAATAATAATAATAATAATAATTAGGGCCGGGACTTTAACGCGTTAATTAAGATTAATTAATTACGTGACTTTAACGCGTTAATTAATTACGCAAAAAAATTAAAAATTTAACCGCATTTATTTTTGCACCGCGGAACGTTTTTCAATGAATCAGTTTCGACGGACCGATTATACTGGAACACCAACTAGCGCTCCGGAGTCAAGACAACAACAAACCTTGGGTGCGTCTCAATCAGCTCCCTAGTTCAGTAGTCAGGGCACTGATCAGGGAGTCAGCCCATTGACTTATGTCTTGATCAGTGCCCTGACTAGGGAACTATGGAGCTGATTGAGACGCAGGGCATGAGTGAACATGAACGAAGAAGCTGATGAGACCGCTTTGCTCGGCCCCGTGGATGGGAAATTTTGTTTTAAAAAACGAAAGAATGGAAGCGTCGTCAAGAGCAGGGTTGTGTGCAAGCTATACAACAAGGAATTTGCATATCACCGCAGTACATCGAGCCTCAAATATCACAAATATGCTTTTGCTACACTTAATGGCAAACATTGCGCTGGTCTGCTGGACTGAAATAAATAAACAATATTTTGTTGATTAAGCTTATGTATTCAGTCATTATTCAATGGTATACTAAAAATACATGTGAAAAATTACTTCTCATTGTTCTCAGGTAAAATATTTATATGCGATTAAAATGCGATTAATTTTAGATTAATTAATTACAAAGCCTCTAATTAATTAGATTAATTTTTTTAATCGAGTCCCGGCCCTAATAATAATCTAATGCAAATACTTGCTGACATTGACAATGCTCTGATAAAACGGTTCACTCGCACACCATCTCCGCTTTTGTTTGCACTGATTCCATGCGCTCTTGCTTGTAGATTTTTTATAGAATCATGATGTTTTTTTATGAGTTGGGGATGAAGTACGACATGTCTGCCATCTAGTGGAGGGGAGGTTGAATGAAATTTGAAACTATTTGACAAAATCTGTTGTTTCAGTGCCACATCTTGTTGATTCAGTGCCGCATCTTGTTGAGTAAACTCGACGTGGTGCCTTGAGGGTTAATGCACATTTCCATTTGAAAGAGGTTTCTGTCTTGATCTGGGTATATAAAGAAATGTTGCAAAGAAATCAGGGCTCGATACTGTAAACAGGTCACCCCGTAATGCTGGAACGTCTCAACATAACCCAGCATTAAATAATTTTCAGAAGTCAGGTATACATTTCATTATTTACTTCAGAGAATTTTGACTTCCTGCTTCGCTACTGTTCGGACGCTCTTGCTTACTGCTCCACGCTTTGCTCTATCACTTCTATATTTTCTCATAACTTCAACTTCAGCAAATCAATCACAGTACTCAAACAACAAAGCTTGACTTTAATGATAAAACTTGAAACTCTGAAGACTGGATTACTACAAAAAAGTGAACATTTCATCCAATCAGCCTCTCACTGCCATCAGCTTACATTCCGGAAGGGAAAACACAGCTACCTACTATCGAAAGGATAAGAAAATGCCTCTTTTAGTTCAAGAATCTACTTGCTGCACAAACTGCCACAGACTTTCACAACAGATTGCAGTACTTGAAACAAAGTTATTTGCGGAACTACCAAACCAGATGAATCACACAGCAGAGCTTCTTCACGAACGTCCTCTGCACACAGCTGGTGAGTCCCATAAATTTAGTGCTACTCAACAGATAAAGAAACAAGTAACTGATCAACACAATCGATGGCACAAACAGGGGGCAAGACCCAAACGCACTCGAGACGTCAGATTGTCACGAGCTTCATATATTGCTGCAGTAGCATGCTCTATCCCAGACAAAAGGATTGCAAACACTAGTTTCCGACCACCATCTATACATCTTGAAAACAGATTTGAAGTATTAATGAATGAGGGTGATGATTCCCAAAACGTGATGAATGTGATCGAACACAGATTAAATCAGCCCACAGCTAACACTAATGCTAACAGGCGCTAACGGTCGAGCAGACAGCGGCCCTCAGCTCAGAGTGCAGCCGAGCCAAGGACTCTGATAGTGGGTGACTCCACAGTCAGAAACATTAGCAGCAGAGATACAACTACATGCTGCCTTCTTCAAGCAACCATTTCTGATGTAAACAGGGAAATTCAGAACATCCTGATAAAACATAAGACTGCAAATCGACTTATCATTCATGTAGGGAAGAACGATATTCAGAGAGAGCAGTCAGAACTCATTAAAAGGGATTTCAATAAACGTTTTGAAACACTTAGCAAACTGAAAGTTCAGCCGTTCATCAGTGGACCACTGCCAGCAAGAGGAACAAATAGATTCTCACGGTTGCTTGGGCTTAATACATGGCTGCAAAAAACCTGCATGAGGAAGGGAGTGAATATGATCGACAACTTTAATCTCTTCTGGAGTCAGAGACAATTGTTTACATCAAATGGCCTCCACCCAAACAAACTTGGTGTTAAAGGACAATATTTATTACTTCCTTCAGCTGTGTGTTTTAACCCACTCAACCTGATACAGAGTATGGACGACCACAGGACTTCATTTCAGCAGCTGAATGGACATGTGGCTCACGGACACACTCCCAGCTGAGTCCTGCCCACAGATCTCACCACAGACAGACTGTGAAGGATTAGAACTGCTCCGCAGTAGATTCAGCACCCAAGTATTATTTCCTGGAAAATGGACAGGGAAGCCAGGACAACATATTTCAGCTTCCGATAACACCAGAGCAACAGCCCCTCTCACCGGAGGGACATGTCATTCCTCTCTCCAGCATCCCTGCATCTGAGCTTTTCAGAGAAAATGGAGGACTTGGATCATGCTGGAATCAGACTATCACACTCGATCGCTGTGAGCCCCCAAATATTGACCAAAAATCGTTGAGCCCCACAACCACCAAAGCCTGTGGGCCCAGCTCGCCCTCGCCCTCCTCCTGTGAGATTTCTTCGGTCACAACGCCAGGGCCCACACCCTCCTCCATCTGTTGTGGGTGAACCAAAAACAACCGATTCCAGCTCTCAGTGATGTGTTTTGGGTCCCCACTATGATAATAGTACCTTTATCAAATGTTAACAAAACAAGGGGGAACCCAGTGTGCTTGCCTCTTTCTCTTTCTCTGTTCTGTTACGTGAAAGAAAGTCTAAGGCCTTGTCAGGCCGTTTAGCAAACCAATATAATCTGCTGCCTGTCACTTGTCAAACTAAGACTAATGTGGAGAAAAAAATGATTACTGTTAAGTTAGCGCTTTTAAACATCCGTTCACTTAAGAACAAATCCTTTCTAGTCAATGAATTAATAACCACTAACAACCTAGATTTTTTGCTTCTAAATGAAACGTGGCTAGAAGAAAACTGTAGTGCAACAGTCCTCAATGAAGCAGCCCCTCCTAACTTTACTTTTATGAGTGTCTGCAGGGCTGTTAGGAGAGGTGGAGGTGTTGCTGCTTTTTTTTTTAAAGATTTCTATCAATGTAAGCAAGTATCGTTTGGTGACTATTTGTCTCTAGAATATCTGGGTATTGTGTTAAAAGGTGCTCCACGTATCCTGCTTATCATTATTTACAGGCCTCCGAAATACTCTACAGGCTTTACTGAGGAATTTACAGAACTGTTATCAACAATTTCCTCAGAGTTTGACTGTTTTGCTATTGCTGGGGATTTCAACATTCACATAGACAATATTGAATCCAGTACAACAAAAGAGCTCATGACTGTTCTTAATACTTCTAATTTGACACAGCACGTACATGGACCAACACACAAACATGAACACACTCTAGATTTACTTATCAGTAAGGGTCTAAACATTTCATTGATTGTTATTAAAGATGTGGCACTTTCTGATCATTTCTGTATTTTCTTTGATATATCAATCTCTCCTGCCATTGAAGCTAGATCTGCTTTAATGGCCTGATTGCACAATTTTCAAAACATCCACAAGATGGCGCCATTTATCTGTGAATACAACATTCCAAAAGCGATCCCTGATAATGGGAAAATGCTTAAATAGGGTAAAATACTGGGAAACCGATATATCGGTTGATCTCAAACTTGTATTACCACAAAAAATTTGATTACTTGATTATCATCAAATTAATCGACAGAATACTCGACTACCAAAATAATCTTTAGTGACAGCTCTAATGTAACAATAGTTTGATTCATCTTTTCCATTTTGTTACTTGATGAATTAATTAAAAATATTGAATTCACAGTGATGCACAGGTGATACTCATTTTCGTTCACGCCACCAGCCTCACACCGTTCTCTCACGGCTCTCACCCGCCCTGCTCTTTACACACAGAGACTCATATCAGAGTTTCATATCAGAGTCACGTATGATCTTACCACAGTTCCTCCAGTTTACAGTGAGGATTCTCCAGTCCAGCAGAGAGCAGCTTCACTCCTGAGTCTCCTAGATTATTATCAGACAGATCCAGTTCTCTCAGGTGTGAGGGGTTTGATCTCAGAGCTGAAGCCAGAGCAGCACAACCTTCATCTGTGACACCACACCTCATCAACCTGTAGAGAACAATGACACACATTAAGTCTATCTCCACAGCTAAACACGACCACTTAAACAAAATAAATAACAATGCTGTCAATATGAAATATATATAAATACTCATTTGTTCACATTATTAAAATACATCAGTTAGGATTAGATGATAGAATATACTGTTTGTACACTATAAAAACTTTAGATATAAAATATAAAAAATTATATAGTTGTATACTTTATACTAATTTTATATTTTAGTATAAAAAAAATTCCATGGAAAGAACCATAAAACATGTAAACCCAAAGTGTGTGTGTTAGTGTGTGTGTGTGTTAGTGTGTGTGTGTGTGTGTTAGTGTGTGTGTTAGTGTGTGTGTGTGTGTGTGTGTGTGTGTGTGTGTGTGTGTGTGTGTGTGTGTGTGTGTGTGTTTGTGTGAGAGTGAGTGAGTGAGTGAGTGAGTGAGTGAGTGAGTGAGTGAGTGAGTGAGTGAGTGAGAGAGAGAGAGACAGAACACATCTTCCCTTCTTAAGTTTAGAGTTTAGTGCCGTTCTTTGTTCTTTTCTCAGTGAAAAGCTTAACTCCAAGTCTTCCAGAGTCGTGATAAAAGCTGATTCAAAAGACTGACGTTCTCCAGCTTCTGTGTTTACTAGTAGCACGTAGGCGCAACTCTGCCGACATTATGTTAAGCCCTGCCCACCGACTCTATACACGATGTGTATCATCTGGTGCTCGACCAGAGTTTGGCTTTTACAGCTCAGAAGTGTCTTGAGAGGCGCTAGACGACACTCGCGGCAGATTAGATTTGCTGCCGCTAGGGTGCGTCTAGATTTCTAGGCTACACAAAAAACACATTTTTATCAAATCATATGTCATTTGACCTTATCAGACGGAAGTAATAGCGGATGGAAACATTAGAAGAGATTTGTCTGGATATGAGGTAAAAAAAAAAAAAATACTGTTAGGTTTAAGGTTTAAGACATCAATGTGTCATCACGAGCAGGGTTTTTGTGCATGTTGTTTAAGCATGTTTTTTTTTTTTACTCGCATAGAGTTGTTACCCATTCACATGCATTATGACTGGCAGACGGCAACAGTTGGAGTTAAAAATCTTCCTTTGTGTATCTTCCTTGTAATCTTCCTATATCTTGGATGCCCTGGGGTAAGCAGATAAACACCACATTTTCATTTTTGGGTGAACTATCCCTTTAAGCGGACTCGGTGAGGTTCGCAGGTGCACACCCGAGTTCGGAAGAACACAATCACATCTTCTAAAAGAAAATAAAACTCTGATGTTAATGAAACACGTGCGCACCAAAAGTGCTAGTGTGAAAGCACCCTTAGTTCGTAGCCGAGGCACTGAATGATGTCCAGCAGATGGCAGGGTTATCTCTCTTTACACACACAGTGGAAAACTCACTCTGTCACGTTCAATAACCCATTAGCGCGATCGGAGTCCTGAAAGCAACATCATGTATCTCCGAGGTCTAACACGACCATTAACTAAACTTTAACGTTGGAAAATACCCGAAGACCAGCGCATTCTTCCTCCGCGCATCACTGCTCTTCTCTCCGATGACAGGCTCACCATTCTTTCTTCACTCTTCGCACACATGTAATGGCCGCACCCACGGGAAAAACCTAAATAAAAGTATTTTCTAAATAAATTATGTTGATCCCTACACTAGCATAGCAACACCCTAGCAACCACCCGAGTATCATAGCAACCACCCGAGTATCCTAGCAGCCACCACGATTACCTTATCAACCACATAACACACTAACACTATTTCTCTCTATCTCTCACACACACTTTTACACTCACGCATACACACACGCAGACACACTTTCTCGCTCACTCATACACACACACTCACACTATCTTACTCGTATACAAACACATGCACTCACACTTTCTCACTTATACACACACTTTCTCACACTTTTGAGCCGTTCCCACACACACATTGGGCAGTTTGCAACACTTCACTGACAACTATGTTACTGAACAGAGAAATAAATGGCAAAGAGCAACAGTAATATAAATGCACATTGCACACATGCCATGCAAAGCTTGCGCTCCATATATGACTGCCCAATCAGCGATCGAGTGAGAGTGCGTTCCACATTAAAGGAGCAGTACCTAATTCTGCTGGTTACACACACATTGATGCAAAGCGAATTCTTATGAATGATGACATATTCTTTACTGTGATTACATCATAATTGAATTTGAATGAGATTTGAATTTGATCCTGCAATAAAAAGGCATAGACATTTCAAAATAATTTGGTTACTCAAATGTCCAATTCAGTTACATAAGTGTGATTCCCCATTTGTCCGTCAAAAGTTTTTCTACTTTTTCTCCCATAGGAGCCCAGTTTCTCTGACTACTTTTCTCCACGGTGGTGGCAGCTGCCAGTTTCAGCCGCTGTTGAGCTGCGTGTGTAACGCGTTCCCTATCACTCTCGCTGCATGGAAATAGATTATTTTATTATTATGAATATTATCTTAGGAATCTATTCTTTTGTATGATATATGTTTTAGGGGTGGTTTAAAGGGTTAGTTCAACCAAAAAAAATATTTCATTAATTACTCACCCTCATGTTGTTGGATACCCACAACACCTTTGTTCATTTTCAGAACACAAATTAAGATATTTTTGTTGAAAGCTGATAGCTGAGAAAGGCTTCAGAAAGGCCTCCATTGGCATTCAGTATATTTCCACTGACCCACTCACAAGACCCATAAAAGGCACTAAAGTCGCTACAAAGTCCATCTCACTACAGTTGCTGTACAATCATTTTACAATGCGACGAAAATAGTTATTGTGAGCATAAAAATCAAAATAATGACTTTATCCACCAAGTTATTGATGTGAACTCGATGCATGCGCAAGAATATGATGCAGCTCTACCGTTCGAATACATGACCCGGAAGAGGAGGAGCGCCGCTATCGCGTGAGTTCCAGGTGTGTTCACGTCAGAGACCTACACGGAAGACAATAACTTGGTGGATAAAGTCATTATTTTGGTTTTTTTGCGTTATGCTAATCGCTGAAGTAACCCTTTAAAACTTAGATTACACACATACATTGGTCTTACAGTCCTCTTCCTACACTCAGTATTTAAGCATACAATGATAACAAATGATGATGAATACTAATAAAAAGTAATAATACAGATACATAATATTAACTGATTATGAATATTAATAAAAGGTAATATTGAATTCTAAACATTTGGTCTACAGATGTGTGCGCATACAGAGAGCGGAGATCGCGCTGCAGATTCAGGAGCACAGAAACTTGTTATCAACGCTGCCCCACGACTTTAAGTAATAAAATAGTTTCAACACTGGATCACTGCATTATATTTCTCAGCAATGATGGGGTTACATCACTATTTTTAAGTAATAAATGCACATATTCATTGTTAGAAGAGACACTGAACAAATATGCTGCACTTCAGCATCTCCATTTGAGATTTTCTGCTTAAATTGTCATTTAGTTGATCTGAGTTCTGTTACAACTCACGAGCCACTTGTACTGTTTGTGCGACTGAATCTGCCATCAAACCTTCTTAGTGATGAACTGTAGACCTAATAAATCCAAGTACGAATCTCTCAATCATAGGGATGCACCAATAGCATTTTTCAGAACCGATCTAATCTGATACCAAAAATTCTGTGTCCGATATCAATCCAATACCAGTGCAGCTTTGATAAAAAAATTCTACGCAGATTTTATACCTCAGTGTGTTGAAATGATAATCACTCTTTGTAAGTTAAACACCATCTATTAAATACAGATAACTTCATTATAAGGGAAAAACAACATATAAAAAATACTATTACAAAATCTATTACAAAAACATTACTTATAAACTAGATTGTGGATAATTCAGTAGCAAAAGTTACTCTAGAAAAATCATGAGTGCACAATAATTATATAAAATCTAAACATTTAGTGGGAAAAAATAACCTTCTGATCAGAAGCGTGTTTACACTTCTCTTGGCATGTGTATGTGGACAACATCCGGATATAGGTTGAATGTTAATTCCAAGTTTAAACGCAGACTTAGATTGCGATAAACACAGAGGGAGAACTATAACAAGCCATTTCTCCCAACCTTGCAACCCGAACAGAGAGTTGCTTTCTTTCATACAGGCTTATCTGCTTTCATGTACAACATCTACATATTAAGCCTTATTCACTCTGAGTCTTTATGGTAGAGATGATCTTACCCCAGTGTCTCCAGTTTACAGTCAGGATTTTCCAGTACAGCAGAGAGCAGCTTCACTCCTGAGTCTCCTAGATTATTCTCAGACAGATGCAGTTTTCTCAGGTGTGAGGGGTTTGATCTCAGAGCTGAAGCCAGAGCAGCACAACCTTCATCTGTGACACCACACCTCACCAACCTGTAGAGAACAATGACAGACTCTTTACTCTCAGATCAGACACACATATCAGATAAACAGACACTTTATTATTTAAAAAAAGCACAGATCACCATGTTTGATGCAAGTGAGATTTTCCATGTTGTGTATGTGTGTGTGGGGGTAGTATCCCCCCCCCACAAAGATGGCAATATCCGAAATCCTCGTCCTTTTGGGGACATTTTTTGGTCCCCATGAGGAAAACATCTTATAAATCATACTAAGTGATGTTTTTTTTGAAAATGTAAAAATGCAGAATTTTTCCTGGGATGGGTAGGTTTAGAGGTAGGGGCAGTGTAGGGGGATAGAAAATGTGGTTTGTACAGAATAAAAAACCATCACGTCTATGGAATGTCCCCAGAAAAACATGAAACCAACATGGGAGTGTGTGTGTGTGTGTGTGTGTGTGTGTGTGTGTGTGTGTGTGTGTGTGTGTATGTGTGTGAGGGGGGGGGGTTGTGACATATGAGGACATAAAGGACTCAAAAGGTATGACATAGGTATTACAAGGAGAGGGTGAAATATGAGGACATTGGCCTTGTCCCCACTTTTCAAAATGCTTATAAATCATACATAAAACTTTCGCCTTATTCAGTTGGCAAAACCCATCTTCCCTTTTTAAGAATGTTATTTGCTCTTTTCTCAGACAAAAGCTTAACTCCAAGCCTTCCAGAGTCGCGGTCAAAGCTGGTCAAAGCTGCCAAAGCTTGAAAGACTGACGTTCGGCAGCTTCTGTTTACTAGTAGCATGCAAGCACAATTCTGCCATCATTATGTTAAGCCCCGCCCACCAACTCTATACATGATGTGATTGGCCTGACCAGAGTTTGGTTTTTCTGGCCCAGAAGTGTATTGAGAGTTGCTAGACAACACTCACGGCAGATTATATTTTCTGCCGCTAGGGTGCGTCTAGATTTCTAGGCTAAGACTGAACACTTGAACACAGAAAAATATTTTTTCTTACACTTCATTTAAACAGATGTGATATTAAATTTAATGAATAGTACTCCCACTTGTTTTTTTATGAATGTAATTAGTGCTGTAATGATTACATTCGAGTACTCAATAAAAATAAAAAAATCTGTGATTGCAATTTTGACAGTAGCCAGCAAAATAATGGAAGTGGCGCATTTCAAGATTTAGTGCATCACACGATCAACTAATAAACTCAAACGTGTGCGCGCGCTTTGGCTGGGACGGATGCTCAACGTTCATCATACATCACAACTATTCAGTGTTTTAAACCAGATAAAGCTTATTTTAGGTTTCAGACATTTAAATACTCAACTACGAGCAAAACAAATTGTAAAATAAACACTGATGTCTATGGAAAGGGCAATAACAACCCTTTCAGTTATAAATTGATGACGTGTTTTATTCATATCAGCTACACACTGTGTGAGTAACTATAACGTTTACTTTATTCTTCTCCCACTTCACCGGCCACTGTCTTATGCATTTCAGGAGAAGTGGGTGAATTTATGTGCTGTAAATCTGACAGATCCGATTCTCTAAACTGCCATGGAAATAATAAGGTGAAGCTTTCTAAATAACGGACGCCTTAAACTCATACTGGGGCAAAGCTAGAATATATTAAACTCACCATCGGTTAGTTGGCTGGTTATTTTATAATGAATTAATCGGATAAAAAGACCATTTATTTTATTTTATCGACAAAACACTGTTCCACATCCTGCCCAATGCTGTCCACACACATAGTGAATATATCTACCCTTACAAATATTACCCATGGTTTTACAACAAAATAAAAATCCATAAATAAAACAGGGTTATTGTAGTTATTCCATGGTGACCACAAATGAATCATGGTTTTGCTTTATATCCATAGTTTAATGGTATTTCTGTATTAATATTCGTAAGGCTGTGTGTCCACCAAAAGCATTTTTAGCCAGCTGAAAATGCCTTGCTGTAGGCATTTGAGAGCGTTTTGGCAGGGCAGCGTTTTTTTTTTTTTTTTCAGTTGAGACTCTTTGCTTGTTATGATACAGAAAATCTGCAAAAGTGTTACTAATGTTACAGTTTGTTTCTTTATTGATTCTATATAAAATTGCACATACAAATGTAAAGTATTTGCTCTGGCTCTTGTTTTGAATAATTTTGTTCCGTTATTACTGCTTGTTGTCATCTGTTGATGCTGTACAAACAGAATGTGGCGGTTGGTCGATGTGGTGTTTGTCACGCCCACTTTGATTGGACGGCTGGGTGAAAAGTGACAGTGACGAGTGCTGAGTTTTACTCAAAAATGAACATTCGTCAGCTATCGGCGAACAGTAAAAAACGCAGAGCACTCAGAAATACTCGCTCAAAGCCTCGTTGGGCTCCAGGCGTTCTAAAAACGTGGTGCTCCCATTGAAAACAATTGTAAACGCCAGCTAAAAGTGAAAAAAAAAACTGTTTTAGTGAAAAACACAACCGAAGGGTATCTGTGCAAAAAAGTTTAAACCACAAGGACAGTTTAAATCCCTACATTAAAATGATATTAAAGAAACACACACACACACAAATAAACCACAAACTCAGGGATACCAGATAAAAGGGACACACACGAGCAGAGAGCGCAGAACACACACACAGAATGGAGAGCACAGCACACACACACAGAACGGAGAGCACAGCACACACACACACTGAACGGAGAGCACAGCACACACACACACTGAACGGAGAGCGCAGCACACACACACTGAGCGGAGAGCGCAGCACACACACACACACACACACACTGAGTGGAGAGATGCGCTCTCACACACACACACACACGCACTGAGCGGAGAGCCACACACACACACTGAGTGGAGAGAGCAGCACACGCACACACACACTGAGCGGTGAGCGCAGCACACACACAAGCACTGAGCAGAGAGCACAGCACCACGCACTGACTGACTATCAGAGGGCTGCTCGATCGGGGGATGCGCAAAGGTGCTCCACCTGCTTTGAGGTATTGGAGTCTGGACCGCAGCACTGCTATGGTCACGACTCATTCACGAACACTGCCTCAGCATGCTGAACGCCCAAACACGCGAGACATCAACATGACCATCAAGCAGGGACAGAAATCGACCGCACCCAGAAACACATAGTTTGAATGGCATCTTGAAAAAGACGCAGGGTCAAACCATGTTGCTCTTTTAGAATGGAAAACTGCTCTGTTATTTGTGCTGAAGCAGGAGATGACCGCGGCTGTACACAGTCCAGTAGTGCAAGCCTGTGTGAGCACTCAAGCAAAGGGAATACGCCCAGCAAACCAACAAGCTCTCTTTGTGATAAGCGATCACACCAGCACTGGCAGTTCCTTCTCTCACGAGACTGAGTTTCTCACACTCTTCGTGAGAAATAGCAATACTGTTCGGCTCTGAAGTAGAAAGCATTGATCTACCATTCCACTTCCTTATTTATACCCGCGCTGCGGGGCGGAGCGTGGAATGCGCGTATCACATGCAAATCTCCAATTGGCTCGTTTTTACACACTTGAAGTAGATTGGTCTCTGAAGTCCGATCCCAATTCGTCGGTCAGTTCCAACGCATGTCTCCGTTCCCTCCTTTAGGGAACGAGGGTTACATACATAACCGAGACGTTTCCTATTGTTACTGTACTAGCATCTTGCGTCATCTAGACAATGTGGCCTCTCTAAGAAACTTTCAATTTAATCAGAAATTGTTTAAACAGCTAGTCAATAAGTAGATAAATCACTACTTACTGCTTGCAGGAATACAGTTGCCCCTTTTTTCAGTTTAAGATGCTGAGCGAAGCTTGCTTGAAATGGGACGAACAAACGAACGATTTTGAAATAAATTGTTGTGGTATCCGATTATAATAAACCTCAACCATGACTGTTGACATATGAAAAGTCCTCACGTCTCCTGCACAGCCTGAACATGACATGTTTCATGAGAGCCATTTTTGCTATCCTCCAGTGTCTTATTTACCTGCAGTCCCTGTTACCGTCAGTTCAGCCTGACAATGAACATGTTTGGACAGATGCAAATGTTGAGGGCGTGCATATAAATGATTCCCAACACTTGCGTCAAGGTTGGGTTTATGTTGAGAAGCACTTATTTTTCTGTGGTGTTTTTAATTAACAAGATTTACATATGAAGGAGGAGGCAATGGTGTTTGAGACTCACAGTATGTAAAGTCCATGGTCTGAACTCGTATTATTTCACTAAGGCAAGGTTAATTTAATTTTTCATTCTAGGCCACCTTTAAGAATTGTCAGTGGTGGAGGAAGTACTGAATCTCAGTACTAAAGTAAAAGTACAAGTAACCAGAAATATGTTTACTTTAGTAAAAGTAGAAGTACTACAACGACAACCCTACTTAAGTAAAAAGTACCTGATTTTAAATGTACTTTAAGTATTAAAAGTAAAAGTACTTGCATAAAAATGTATTCTCTTAATGTCTAATTCTAATACTTAAAAAGAAGAAAACAGTATGATCGGTGGCATTTTAATTTAGTTATTTTTGGGTTAATGTATTTGTTTTTACCATCTGTTGCCTAGTTTACATTCTGACTTACAATTCTGCTTATCTGCAAAGTTAAATGTCATTTTTCTGAAGCAACATTCTCATCAGCTTTGATGTATTTAAATCTTCATATTTATGATATTTTTACCTTTTATAAAGGACATTTTCCCCTAATCTTATTAAATATAGGCTTTGCTTCAGCTTTCACTTTATATTCTTAAATTTGATTAATAAATTAAATTAGAATAAGATACAATAGGGTTACCAATCAAATTAAATAATTAACACTGAAAAGTTACATAATGCTATGAGATTGTTTTTACTAAAAAAAAAGTTAACTAAACCACCAGTAGATGGCGGCAGGTGAATCCTTATGAGAGAGTCATTGAGTCGATTCGTTCAAACAGCTGATTTGTTCATAAATGAGGCAGTCGTTTATGAATAGGGCATTGAATCTTTGATTCAGTAACACACTGTTGCTGTGCAATACGTTATGGTTCGGGTGTGGAAATCTGATCTTGGAAATATTTTCGCTGCTGAAATAGAACAAAAGCAATAAAGCAATCAATAAAATGTAAGTGACTTGATGTTAATTCATTGTTTATGGAACTGTCAAATGAAATCAGTGTCACATTTTCTGTCGTGATGGTATTCAGGAAAACTACACTCGTTGGTCGTGTCATGCGATTTTTTTTAAACCGTTATAAACATTATAAACATTTTGAATTTTTAATGCAGTATGTTACTGAGTTTCTTTGTGTGAGCGGGGCTGATTCCATTTCTCCTAAGAGAGGCCGCGCGAGCCTCAACAGTGCAACCGTCAATTCATTAGCCTATAACGTACATTATATATTATTATCCGGGCAAGCCTTAATCTCGAGCCCTGAAACTGATCAGAAAATATAACGAAAATGTAACGAAACGTTGTAGAAATGTAGTGGAGTAGAAAGTATAATAATTGCTGCAAAATGTAATGAAGTAAAAGTAAAAAGTATGCACTATTTATTCTACTTAAGTAAAGTACAGATACGTGAAAAATGTACTTAAGTAAAGTAACAAAGTATTTGTACTTTGTTACATTCCACCACTGAGAATTGTTCACAGTGTTGTTCTATAAAACCATGATTACTTGCTTTTTGATACTTTATTTAACCAAACATTATTGCCCCAGTGTTTTTATGTATTTTAAGCATTTTAAAATAAGTAATTTAAGTAAAGTTTAAAGAAATTTGTTTGCTATTTGTATTTATATATTTTTATTATTAAATTTATCAATAGTAAAAAAAAATGTATTCCCCTTTTCAATTTTGTTACTTTATGAATAAATTAAATTATTAAATTCTGAGCCTGATTTGGTCCCCCTAATGTATTATCATTTTGTAGTGAACAGCACATTCCAGGGTCCAGATTATGGCCAGGTCCCTCTCTGCCCATAACTCCCCGAAGGTTTGCTAAATTTTGATTGGATCTTGTTAGACTAGCACAAACTAAATGTCCAACGCCATCAGATAAAGATGTTCGGACAACAGCTAGACACCTCTTTGAGGGCAAGAAGAAGACCTCTGGTACCAAGCCCAGGAAGGTCATGACTTCCCATTGGTCCACATGCAGTTTCTGCCCTTCACCCACCTAGAGACTGATCCCTAATGTCCTGGTTTGTGGCAGCCATAAACAAAGAAAAACCAAAATGATCCATCCAAATCCATTCACAACAATGTTTGGAAACATTAAGACTGATGTAAACTACACACACCCGTTTCATACTTATTCAGAGAAATAAGTATTCTCAGTGACAGCTATTTGTAATGCAACATCTTACACAGAATCAGCTGTTAATGAACAAATTAATGAACACATGACAGTTCAATATTTTCCCATCATGTTTGGTGTCTATTTATTTAGAATATTGCCAAGGGTCCTCTGATGGTGTTTTGGAAAGTGAGAAAAATGCATTGATAAACTTCAAAGACACTTTAAAGACTTCTAACTGTGTACAGTATGCAAATGAGTTACACAAGGGAAAGATGGGTGGGCCACACTGTGTGCCCCCTCTGATGCCAGCAGCCAATAGCAACACTGGAATGGAGAAGCACCAAATTGCAATCTCCTCCTATTCGGAAAAGGATAAAGGTACTCTTTCAACAGACACTCCTTGTTCTGAGTCTCCATGTGAGAGACAAATAGTTCACCAGGTTCTGAGTCTCCCTCAAGAGACAAACAGTTCACCAAGTTCCGAGTCTCCCTGTGCGAGAGACAAACAGTTCACCAAGTTCCGAGTCTCCCCGTGCGAGAGACAAACAATACACCAAGTTTTGAGTCTGTCTGGCGAGGATTAGACGGTCACAGAGCAACCAAGTTCTGAGCCTCTGGTTTAACCAGAGAGACAACACAAGATCCGAGGATCTGAATCTACAGCTTGTAAGGCAGCAACAGATACAACCCCATTCTGAGTCTACAGCTTGTGAGGAAAGAGACATTAACCCAAACTACGTTAAGAGTTTTAGTCCAGCGAGAAGACTGCAGCACGTCCCGAGTCTCCATGCTAGAGAGACCACAGCAATTGACCAACTTTTGAGTGTCTGGCCCAAAGAGGCAGAAGAAACACAGAGACATTTGTAACAAGGTTAAGCTCAGGAGAGCAAACCTTCACTTCAAGGTTCCTTCGTCTGCGTGTTCCTGATTAAGGACCTTCTGTACCCACTTCAGGGCTTCATCTGCGTGTTCCAGATTTTAGGACCCTTTGGTGCCCCAGGAGGTCAGCATCCCACAGATCTTCGTGTTCAAGGCTGTTGAAACAGATTCCAGCTCCTTTCTTCACTGCATTGTCTCCCAGCAAAACCAGTGGAAGAAGTCATTCCCATCAAACTGCTTACTGAACCCCGTGGAAAATAAATATCACTGTGGTGTGACAGGCAGCGGGGCGAGGGACCGCGAGAGCGGGCCGGAGATTAATGTTCACGAGTGCCAGCTGCGTGGCACACCGGTCTCGTCTCGCGGCCATGTGACGGGAGCATATAAGGAGGAGCAAGTACAGCGGAAGACGAGAGAGGACCAGGCCTGGAGTTTATGTTTAGTTTTGTTTTACGTGTGTTTGTGGGCAGTCGTCCGTGAGGGGCTGCCCGCGGTTTTACTTTCATTTTGTTTATTTATTTTGAATAAATGTTTGAACGTTCGCCGGTTCCCGCCTCCTTCCTTCCCATCTACAAACCGTAATACATTGGTGCCGAAGCCCAGGAGGAAGGAGGGACGCGCTGTCGGAGAGCCCTCACTGCTGAGGGGGATCGCGGTGCTGAGGAGTTCGGGCAGCGCGGATGATGAAAGACCGCGAGGGCTGCCCGAGGCGATGGTGCTGGAGCGAGGAAGGTGGGACAGAGACCTCGCTGCCGTGCCCCAGGGTCGAGGTGGGGTGGCTACCGTCCGAGAGGGAGCGGAGGAGTCGCCGCGCTTGCCGTGAGCCGGAGCCTGCTGCCATCCGCCTAGAGGGGAGGAGCAGGGAGCGCGGGGCTCGCTGCCGGGTCCCTCAGAAGGAGGAGTCACCGCCGGCCGCCAGGGGGCGGAGGAGGATCGAGCTGCCCACCAGGCGTCCAGTGCCATCGCACAGCACCGCGAGGAAGAGCCTCTCGGCGGGCGGAGGACAGAACGGCAGTGTGTCTAGGAACCGGACCAGAATTTTTTTTTCCTCTTTCTTTCTTTTTTCCCTCTCTCGTCCGCGGGCTCCTCGTGCTCCCGTCTACATTTCTCTCGCCTCTCTGTCCTTACCCCCAGGTGCCGCGGCCGCCGTGATCCCCCCCCCGGGAGAGAGGGGTGGGGGAGTAGAGCGCAGTCTCGGGAGTGCCCCCCGGCCTGCGAGGGGCGATGGGGGTATGTGGTGTGACAGGCAGCGGGGCGAGGGACCGCAAGAGCGGGGCGAGGGACCGCGAGAGCGGGCCGGTGATTAATGTTCACGAGTGCCAGCTGCGTGGCACACCGGTCTCGTCTCGCGGCCATGTGACGGGAGCATATAAGGAGGAGCAAGGACAGCGGAAGACGAGAGAGGACCAGGCCTGGAATTTTATGTTATGTTTTGTTTATGTGTATGTGGGCAGTCGTCCGTGAGGGGCTGCCCACGTTTTATTCTGTGTGTTCGCGGGCAGTCGTCCGTGAGGGGCTGCCCGCGGTTTTACTTTCGTTGTGTTTATTTATTTTGAGTTAATAAAGTTTGTTGAATGTTCGCCGGTTCCCGCCTCCTTCCTTCCCATCTACGAACTGTATTACAATCACTTAACCAAACCTCTTTCTAGAAACCTTGGCATTGTTAATTATTATCAGTATATGATTTTCTAATTTACATTACAGGTAATATAACTAATGATAGTTAATAACAAATAATATTTTGTTTATTTGTTTGATGCATGATACGGTTCTTCCCCTTATTTTCATAGAAAAAACAGTTTATCTTTCCATAAGATAACGTAACTCTGCCATAGCCACACTCAACTTACTCACATGTATTGTATACATCTTATGCACTTTATTCCTTTGTCATTCATTGTATTCATTTAGTAGTTAGTGTTAGTTTAGTGTTATTTGTTCTGTTTATCTTTTGTTAATAAAATCTATTTTATTACAATTGTGTCTTCCTTGAGCTGATAATACAGAAGAGGCTCTACAAGTTAGAAATCTCACCAATCTTTCAGATAAATCAGCTGATCAACTCTTCCACCTTTACATTCATTCTAAATGAAGGGACAGCCTCCTGTTCAGAGTGTTCTCATACAGCCAAGCTAAAAGACCCTTTTGTCCCAAACTAAGAGGGGGGAGGGTGGTCATCTGATGTACTCATAAACACACCTTAAGTGACGTGATCAAAAAATTACAACAGCAGTGGTGACGTGAGTACCAATCACTACCTTACTTAGCGTCCTTGGGTGGACTAAAGTAAAAATCACTACAATTTATATTAAATTAAAATTAATATATAAAAGAGTCTCAATATAAATGTTTAAATACATTATAAATGCATATATTTGAAAATAAATGTCTCACAAATATCATAAAACCGGTTTCATTGATCAAAAATCAGGTCCGAGAGGGGGTGGGTTTAAAAATGTGACACACATATCTTCTTTTAAACCATTCATTTATCATGTTTAAATGAGAATTGTTATAATGTTTTAACAGTGATGATTGATCTAAGTCTTAAAACTCACTCAGAAACACACACCCACCCAAACAAAAACACACACACAGTGATGATTGCTCTCAGTGTTACTTACTCAGCTGATCTAGTTGCTGTAACCACAGGCAGCAGCTTCTGAAGAACTTCATCTGCTGTTTTTACTGTGTCACTGTTTGAACATAAAAAATGAGTTCATTATTAATAATAATATCAGAGGTAAATAACACTTAACATACCTCACTAAACACCGTTTATTGTCCCGTCCGTTGCTATGGTGATCACCGTGTCAATCACTGACTCAGATCAAAAGTTTAGCGGATTCAGTCCCATAATCAGACATCCACCTCTAGGAGTCTCCTTCATATTGATATTGGGAGCTTCTCAAACGGACGGCTACAACCTAGCGATGTTGTGTCTTTCCTAGCCCAGTCCTTCTGAGGCTTGTAGACTCCAGTCCTCCTCAGCATTAAACACTGTGTCACTGTTGTAGACTATGAATGCAATACAGTGAATGACAGCCGTCTGTGTCTCCAGTGGCTCACATTATTGGCAGTTTAGTGTCGAGTGATTCATTTACACCAAAAATAATGTGTGCCTTTATCTCTGAAAACATTATTTGCCGACTCGTTCTCCAGCAGGTCTTTTTCATAAATGTGAATGTGAGCTGAATTCAAGATGCGAAACGAAGGATCCTTCAAACTGAGACGGCCTTCAGAGGCGCTTGATGACGTGGCCATCGAGATCTGCAGCCTTACTAGGACACAGCCTCCGTTTGAGAAACACCCGCAAATTATGAACAATATCCCAGAAATCAATCTGTGCCCCGTGATTTAAACACCTCTGATCTCTGTGTTTCTCTTTGTTCATAATGTTTTAGAATCTAATGATTGAACTCAGTGTTACTTACTGTTTATTTCTGCCTCCAATTAGGTTGTACAGGTTAAACATCTGCATCGTCTCATCTGAGGACAACAACACAAAAACTAAAGCTGACCACTGAGATGAGGAGAGTTTCACAGCACGTAATCCTCCACGACACATATGAGGTTGAGCTTCGTTCACCAGTGAAAGATCACCCAGTTCATTCAGACAGTGAAACAGATTGATGTATTTATCTGGAGAGGGATTCCCATTGATCTTTTCTTTAATATAATCAATTGTTTTCTTATTGTTGTGAGAGCTGTTTCCTGTCTGTGTCTTTAGTTCTTGTAAGAGACTCTGATTAGACTCCACTGACAGACCCAGAAGGAAACGAAGGAAAAGGTCCAGATGCCCATTTTTACTGTCTAAAGCCTCATCCACAGCCCTCTGATGGAGATCAGATAGTGAAGCTGTGTCTCCATTAGTTGGTTTGGTGATCTGGTCAAACACATTGATGTTCTTGTTTATAAAGGAGAGATGCACATATAGAGCCGCTAGATGTTCCTGAAGGCTCAGATGAACAAAGCAGAAGACTTTCCCCTGATACAAGCCCAACTCCTCTCTGAAGATCTGAGTGCACAATCCTGAGCACACTGATGCTTCTGTCACATCAATGCCACACTCTCTCAGGTCTTCCTCATAGAAGATCAGGTTTCCTTTCACAAGCTGCTGATACGCCAGTTTCCCCAGTTTGACAATCATGTCTTCATCTTTCACTTTCTTCTCATAGTCCTTCTCATGTTTGATGTTGGTCTGAAGGATCAGGAAGTGTGTGTACATTTGAGTGAGAGTCTTGGGAATCTCTCCAGTCTCTGCTTCACTCATCATCTTCTCCAGAACAGTGGCTGAGATCCAGCAGAAAACTGGGATGTGACACATAATAAAGAGGCTCCTTGATGACTTCAGGTGTGAGATGATCCTGTCGGCCAGACTCTGATCACTGATTCTCTTCCTGAAGTATTCCTCCTTCTGTGGGTCATTGAAGCCCCGCACCTCTGTCACTCGATGGACACACTCAGAGGGGACGAGATCAGCAGCTGCGGGTCTGGAGGTGATCCAGATGAGAGCCGAGGGAAGCAGATTCCCCGCAATGAGGTTTATCAGCAGCTCGTCCACTGAGGCTGATTCAGTCACATCACACAACTCCACATCGCTGTGAAAATCCAGAGACAGACGACACTCATCCAGACCATCAAAGATGAACAACACTTTATACTGATCTCTGGATATTTCCATTTCTTTGGTTTCAGGGAAAAAGACATGAAGAAGATCTGAAAGACTGAGTGTTTTGTCCTTCATCAAGTTGAGCTCTCTGAAAGGAAGTGGAAATATGAGCTGGACGTCCTGATTCTGTTTCCCTTCAGCCCAGTCCAGGATGAACTTCTGCACAGAGACTGTTTTTCCAATGCCAGCGACTCCCTTTGTCAGCACAGTTCTGATGGGTTTGTCTTGTCCAGGTAAAGGTCTAAAGATGTCACTGCATTTGATCTCTGTGTCCTCTGTTTCTGCTCTCCTGGACTGTGTCTCAATCTGTCTCACCTCATGCTCATTATTGATCTCTCCACTTTCACTCTCTGTGATGTAGAGCTCTGTGTAGATCTCATTCAGGAGTGTTGGGTTTCCCTGCTTTGATATTCCCTCACACAAACACTCAAACTTCTTCCTCAGATTTGATCTCAATGTGTCGAGGACTTCAGCAGGTTTAGAGTCATGGCTGTAAGATTAAAATACTGCATTATTACACAAGTTAGAGAAGTAAATAGTCATAGATCACAAAATTATGGATGATTTGTTTGCGGTTTTATGTGACACAGAACATCATACGGTTTCTGAAATGTTTCAATCATTAATCATGTGTTTGAGTGATGTGTGATGTCATTGCAGCTCCTAAAATTAAACTGCAACAAAAGTCCCACATTTTACCTGAAACCAGGACACATGCTTTCATTAAAGTCTTGAGGTTGAATCTCAGGCGTGAACACAGTTTTGTTTTTAACTGGTCTGGATTGAAGATTTGCCCTTAAATCAGAATGAAGAGGGTAAAGAATCAGACACACTGATATTGATGTAATCGTGTCATTAACTGAGTAACAAACCAACAGCTTTTACAGTGTGTGAATGTATTAACGATACAATACATAGAGCTTTACAAAAGAGCACAATTATCATCATTAATAGACTGACACTTACAGGATCTGAACTCATTACACTGCTGTATGTTAATAACTTCATAAAGATCTAATACTATAAGCATAACTTTTATAGAGATGATATACCTGAGATCAGGCCGTTTGTCTCCACTCTTAAACCTTGGTGGTGGATCTATAGACCAGTCACTCTTCATAGACACACAGCTGGACTCTGGGTTTGAGCTCTTCTGCTGGACTGAACTGGAATACAGAACAGGTTCAGTTTAATCCTTTAGATTTATGTTATCATTCTTTATGAGAGGACCCATATTACAGTTATGTATTGCTAAAACACTAAACCACATTTTTAAACAAATTCTCAACAGCCTAATCCAATTTCTTCTCTTTCTGTAAAACCTTAAACAAGTTCAGGTGTTTGGACGCCATTTACAAATCTCAGGGACTAAACCAAATTATAAACACATTTCTCACTGTGATGCACTTGTGTTGGAAAACGCTAAACACAGAAAGGTAAAAGTTAAACAGCTAAAACACAGTTGTCATCGTTTACACACAATTCTAAATTGTTCACACTTTTGTAACACTTTTACAACCATCTGTACAAATTAACCCATTTGAGTAAAGTTGCACTGAATTTTGATACGAACAATATGAAGTAGAGAAGGAAGAGCTGTAATATTGTTTCAAAATATTAGTTCTGCAGAACACTGTTATATGATATATATAAATAATAATAATAATATATATATATTTGATAAATGTAATGATTTATTTGAATAGATGAATAAATAATAAGATTGCACGTGCGTAAAGTATTATATCTTATATATGAAGACGTCTAAAATTTTGTATCTCCTTTTCCCTGGGGGACAGTATGAGGAAAGTATCCCAATGCAGAGATTTAGGCTTGTGTTAAAATAACTTGTGCATTAAGCTGAGTGAGAGCGAGATTGGGTGACCAAGTTTAAAGAAAAGTTTCAACATTCATAGATAATTTGCAACAATCATAGGACCTTAGTGAATGGGACTTGTTGATTCAAATTAAACAAAAAATTTATTTATTTATTGTTTATTTGAATAGGGACAGATACAAAGTCGACAAAGATTATTACATAAAGAATTATCCGTTGCGTGTATCACAGTGTTTTTAGCCAGGGCTAATTCGCAACACCTGTCCCTAGAAAGGCTTTTTAACAGATTAAGACAATGAAGAAATAACCACACACACACACACAAAAAAAAAAAAAAAAAAAAAAAAAAAAAAAACATAAATAAATAAAAAAAAAAATGTCCAGAAACCAGTTAGCTCCAAGAAAGATAAATGTATCCGATAAGCACATGTCTTTAAACTTACACAAGTCACATTTCATATATTCCCCTCATATGGCATGATCACACTTCTGCTGCTGTAAAAACCAAGTTCTTGTAACTTTTTTAAAGACGGACAGTTTAGTTAAAAATTTTATATGTGTTGGAAGCCGATTCCACAGGTTAGCTCCTTTCACAGAAAAAACATTTTGGGCAAAAGATGTTTTACAAAAGGGAACTTTACAGTCTCCACATGTAGCCGCTCTTGTTGATCGAGAAAATTCTAATCTGTTGACAAATTTACACAATGGCTCAGGTGCTAGTCCAGTCAAACATTTAAAAAACAACGTTATGTGTCTAAGATTGACAAAATTAACAAAATTTAAGAGTTTATGTTTACTTAAAATATAACAATGGTGAAATCGAATAGGCTTGTTATCTAAAATTTTTAGGGCACGGTTATAAAGCCTCTCAATAGGCTTTAGAGTAGTTTGGCTAGTCAGGGACCAAACAGTGGTACAGTATGACAGGTGAGACAGGATCATAGCGTTCAGAAACACATGTGCACATTCAAATGTCAAATGGCTCCTGATCATTCTGAAACAGTTCATGCTTGTTTTCATTTTTCTTGAAATCTTCTTAATATGACTTTTAAAATTTAGCTGAGAATCTAAAATTACTCCTAAATATTTTTCTTGTTCTACCTGATCAATAAGTTCACCATTTATTTTTATGTTGAGATCATTTGTTATCCGTTTTCTTTTTATAGAAAAACACATAGATTTCGTTTTCCTCAGATTAAGTGTTAAACATGATTTATTAAGCCAATTCGATACTTTCTCAAGACTTTTAGTAAGTGTATTGCCAATAACAACAGGGCTTTTACCGGACACATAAACCACTGTGTCGTCGGCATACATCTGAAGGCCAACTTCAGGACACACTTCTGGCAGCTCGTTCACATACAGGCTAAATAGGATAGGCCCCAGTATGGTTCCCTGAGGGATTCCGGTCTTAATTTTACAAGGGGCAGATTTTACATGATCAATCACCACACATTGTTCGCGACCCTGTAAATATGACGCAAACCATAATAATGTCTGGCGTGACATATTATATGAGGACAGTCTTGAGATAAGATGGCTGTGGTTTACGGTGTCGAATGCCCTCTTTAATAAATAAATAATTAATGTTGGTTGAGAAAAGTTATTTACCATTACCAGATTATTTTTATCCCAGCATGTGAACATAGAAGAATGAAAAGTATTTAGTTGTGTTACACTCAGATCAGTAATATAGGTTATTGTCTTTTTCTGCATACTGCAACAAAGAATTTGCTTTACTAAAAATAGAATGAAGGAACTGGATGATGGTTAGAGAATGCAATTTGGAAAAAGAGCTGAGTGCTCAGATACAGTTGGAATTAGAAGATATACAAGTTCAATTTGATTCATGCAGATCTCTGAGTGTTCAAATTTCAGATGGCTTCAATGGCAGTGCCTTGACCAATGGAAGCAACGAGTGGGGAAATGTGAAGACACGGCTGCAGAGAGAAGAAGAGAGAGTGGGTGATGGGCTTTTTTCAGCTCCCCTCCTGAAAGGAGAAGACGAGAATTCCCAAAAGGTCAGCATGGAGAAAGTCTGATTTATTGTAGGGAAAGGTGAAACTTTCACTTGAGACTTTCCTGAGAACAGAGACAATATCCAGACATGCAAAACTTTGACAAGATCAGTCAAAAGCTAAAATGGATAAGAGGCTAAAAAACGACAGTGCCTAAGTTCCACTCGACAACACCAGGACTTCGCAACAGGCCTTTGAGGGGCATCAGGCTGACGACATGCAGAACAACAGCCAAGGAGCTTCAAAAGACTGATGATCTACACAGAAGGACTGACATCGATTCCCTGATGGGCGGCACAGGTGCGGCATCTACAATGATCACTCTAGAGTCTGCTGCAAATTTTTTAGTTATAATATTCACTTAATTCATCTTGATAATTCACTGGTCTCATAGCAGTTCTTTGTATTCTCTGCTAAACAAACCTTCTCTGCTTTTTCAGTATAGACACCAGTCCAGCCCCATGTCTGAGGAAAGAAAAAAAAAAAAAAGAAAAAAAAAAAACAGTGCATTGACAGACAATAGTGGGTGTTCAACTCACCTAATAGTTACCACTGAGGCTGGATTTGGTATAGTAAGGGCTAAAGTATAGTAAGTAAACATCTAGGGCTAAAAGCATAAAATATGTATTCATTGGTTAAGAAAATATAGACACAAGATTTCTCACAGGAAAAATATGGTAGGTAACTAAGAATGTTGGTCACTCCATCTTGTTTAATAAATGTAACGTTAACTAGAGCTGGATTAAATAATAATAACTCCAAAGTCAAAAACATGAAGTCAGAATGCTATCATCAGTGGGATAATGAGAAAAATATTATTGGCCAAGGATCCATGATAATAAAGAGATCTCCAATATCATTCTTAAAGAAGCTCATGAGCTCAATTTTCAAAAAGAAAATTACAAACTTAAAATAAGACGAACAAATTATTAAATGCACTTGAGAAATTACAATTGGCTGTCTCAACTGCACCATAACTAGGTCTACTATCTATTAGATTTTGTGAAAAAAGAAAGGTTCATGCACAGGGAATGCTACAGTGCCATGATCAGACCTTGTGGCATTCCTGATATGTTCCTCAATTAGAACACAACCTGCTGAAGCAGAAACAAAGATACATGATGGTGGTGTGATTGATGGTCATGGGGTGTGAGTGAGTGAATGAGAGATAGTGTCTGAACAGACACTAAGGCAAAAATATATTTTGCCAAAACGTGAAAGCAAAATGGCCGCTACTGATTGAGTGCTCCAAAAGGTCTCAGCCTGCTGCGAATAACTTGACTTCTTGAGTAGGTGCTATAAAATTCATGTGACCTAAAGTTAAACCTAAAAGTCTGTTCTATCAACAAATTTTTATCAAACGTTGTCACAATGGAGAATATGGATCAACGTGAGTTTTCCCTCCAAACAATCTTGGGTGCCATACAACAAAGCAAAATGGAAATGACTGCCCATATTGACAATATGATTCTACCTGTGCAGACTACTTTAAACAATATACAAGGGTCACTATCTACACTATGTGACCAAATTACAGAGTTGGAGCATCGTGTAAGTGCCACTGAATGTAACATTGAAGATTTGACTAAGTGAGTTGCTGCGCTTGGAAAGGACAACACATACCTGAGGGGAAAAGCCGATGATGCCGAGAACAGGAGCAGGATTAACAATCTTCGCTTCACTAATGTCTCGGAGCACAGTGAAGGCACCGACACAGCGGGCTTTGTAATTCAGCTTCTATGCCATCTTTTCGGCAGTGACAGCTTTCCCACACCGCCAGTGATTGAAAAGGCTCATCGTTCTCCCACATACAGCTCCACAAGCAATGCGAGATCTTCACGGCCTATCCTTGTAAAGTTTTTATACTTCCAGGATAAAGTCAAAATCTTGCGTTTGGCCAGAGAGAAAAAAGAGCTTAGTTTCCAAGGTAGACGCATATACATCAATCCGGATTTCAGCATAGATCTGCTTAAAAGACGGCGCCAATATGATGACATCAAGAAAAAGCTGCGTGAAGCAGGCAACGGTAACTCTTTACTATACCCTGCTACTCTGAGAGTCATTATCGATGGCAAACCTAAGCTTTTTCGCACTCCCGGGGAAGCGCATTACTTTTTTCGGGATGTCGTCTCTTCTCCATGATGTAACTCATAACCCTGGTCCTTTTTCGAACGGCTGAATAATGTTTGACATTACGAAAGATACACCATATGCGGTAAATACTTTAAACTTCTCATTTAAGTACTCTACATGCCTGGTCATGTCCCTGCGAACACTTCTTTACGTTTTTTTTCTTTTTTTTTTCTTTTTTTTTCTAATGACTCTACAAGCATGTTCTGTTTGCCGTATTCTGCGGTGTTCTGTCGCACATTACTATGCTAATGGCGTAAGATATCGGTGAGTGTAATTCACTGAAATACTTGGTGGGCAAATTGTGATTTTTATGTGTTTGCTATTTTGAGTTTATCTTCTCTGGTGACTTAATACACATTTTTATGTGTCTATTTGATTTTTCGTATTATATTATTACCCCTACAATTAATTAAAGTATTTGAGACGCAGCAGGCTGTACCTGTTACCTGTTATCTGCAATATTGCAGTGAGCCTCCTATTTCTCACTTTTATGTATGTCATGTCCTGTTTGTCTGTGTGTCTGTCAATGTATGTCTTCTGCTTTATGTCCTCTTTCTCTCCTATGCCCCATTTCATACTTATTAAATTTGAGGAATAGAATCGTTCAAGGGTCTAAAAATAATCCATCTTAACATAAGAAGTCTAGTACCAAAAATTGATCTTCTAAGAGTTTGGGTTTCCTATCATAAGCCTCATATTATCACCCTTTCTGAAACATGGTTACATAATAAAATATCAGATGTTGAAATAAAGATGGATGGTTATGCTCTTTTTAGAGCTGACAGAGGCTCCAGGGGAGGTGGGTTAGTAACATATGTCTCTATAAATTTAACAGGTGAACTTCTCATTCCAACTGTTGAGCCGGTTAATTTTGAATCACTTGTTGTAAAAATAATATTCCATGAAAATAAACATAATTATAACTAATATCTATAAACCACCATCTGCTTCATCTGATTCAATTAAGTTAATTATTAAAACAATTAATTCTCTCAGAAAAAACAGTGAAATGGTGGTTCTTGGTGATTTTAACTGCAATTGGCTTCACCGCTCCTCCTCGAATGACAGAAATATGGTTGCAGGTGCTAATTTCACTCAGTTAATAAAAGAACCAACCAGAATTGGTCGCTGTTCGTCATCTTTGCTCGACTGGATACTAGTTACAAATCCAGATAGGATAAGTACATCGGGCATATTGTCTGACAGCTTTAGTGACCACTCAATTGTTTTCTGTGTGTGGAAAATCAAAATACCCAAACTACCACCAAAATACATTAAAGTCAGACAATCCAAAAACATAAATACTGAACAATTTATAAATGACCTGGCTAATATTAATTATTTAAAAAAGCCATCTCAAGTATTTCAAGCCATCTCTGAATTAAAAAATGGTAGTGTTGGATCTGATGGGTTGGAAACCAAATTTCTTAAACTTGGATCCAGTATATTAATACATCCACTTTCTAATTTGTACAATATGTCTTTAGATATGAGTTCCATTCCAATTGTTTGGAAAACAGCAAGAGTAACTCCAATATTTAAGGGAGGTGACAATACAGATTTATGTAATTACCGTCCAATTTCTATTATTTGTACAGTTACCAAAATATTTGAAAAGATTATTTATCAACAATTATATAAATATCTTAATCAATTAAACATATTATCTCCTTATCAATCAGGTTTTCGTTCTGGGTACTCTACAACAACTGCCTTTCTTAAATTCACTAACGATGTATTCTCTTCCTGTGACAAGAACCAATGTACAGGTGCTATATTTCTTGACCTCTCCAAGGCTTTTGACTTGGTAGATCACTACTTGCTCCTGGACAAGCTTGAATCCATAGGTTTTGATAGAAATGCTCTCTTATGGTTTAATGCTTATCTCCATAACAGACGTCAGTTTGTTCAATTTAAAGATGCACAGTCTGACGAATGTATTATGGAAAAAGGTGTGCCACAGGGTTCTATCCTTGGCCCCCTTCTTTTTTCAATTTTTGTTAATGATCTCCCGCAAGTGTGTAATAATTGTCAAGTACATTTATATGCAGATGATACTGTTGTCTATTTTTCAAGTTCCAATTCATTTCTTCTTCAGAACAAATTACAGACAGATCTTAAATCAGTTCAAAATTGGCTTAAAGGTAACCTCTTAAAACTCAATATGAAAAAATCATTATGTATGCTCTTTGGTACTCATCATTCTCGTAAATCTGCTGAACTTAACTTGTATTTTGATAATGGTACTCCGGTGACAAAAGAGACCTCTGTTAAATATTTGCGAATTTGGCTTGATACAGAATTAAATTTCAAACCACATATTGATTACATAATAAAACGAACATATTCTTGTTTAATGCCTCTATACAGGTCATCAAATTGTTTTACATTTAGAGTACGAAAAAAGATAATTACCCAATTAATTTTACCAATTATTGATTATGCAGATATAGTTTATCAAAACACGTACAATGTATATCTTAAACCATTAGATGTTCTATTTAATAATCTGTGTAGGTTCATTTTAAAGTGCCCATATAGAACTCATCATTGCCAATTATATATTCAGCTTAACTGGTTGCTGCCTGATAAAAGACGACAGTATCACTGGTTTCAATTTATTTTTAAATGCATCTATTTGAACTTACCACCATAACTGAAAAACATTTTTGTACAATATACTCCAACTTATTTTCTTCAACATTCTCAATGCCTGACTTTTACAGTCCCTGTTATTTGCAAAGTAGTCGGTCGGAGGTCCTTTTGTTATAATGCTCCTTCAGACTGGAATAATCTGCCCCCATCTGTGAGATCTAATACTACTTTAGGCTCCTTCAGAACTTCTTTGTTAAACTATTTGAAAACTGATTGTAAATGCTTTTAATTGTAATGGTTCCTTGAAATATCTTGTTTTGAAAACTGATTGTCAGTTTTGTAATTGTTATGGTTCCTGTAACAGCTGTCTTTGTAAACATTTGTATACCCTGCAGACTCTGAAATGGTCCTGGGAGGGTAGGGGGGATTTTTGAGCAGATTTGTCTTGTAATGTTTTGTTTGTTTTGTATTGTATTGAGTGTACTGTATCTGTTGTATGTTCTTGGTCCCCCTTGGAAACGAGATGTTGCATCTCAAGGGGCTTTCCATGAATAAAAATTTCACAAAATTTCACAAAACAGCTGTATCTAAATTTAGTTGGTGGGCCCACAGGGCAAATTATACCCAATAAAACAATGACCATGGATGAATTTGATTAAGTTTCCTGGTCAATACTTTTGTGGTAAAAAAGAGGGAAAAATATTGCCACATTTGTGCAGCACATAACATATCTACATTTCTTTTCAGCATATCGCTATGGAGCTGACGGAGCGGATTCTAAAATATAATATCATGTAACTGTTAACTTGAGCAAAGTGGGTTGAGTGCTTTCCATATGCATAAGAAATTATGAAAAAATAATGAGACTCAGAACAATTAGATAACTGAGTTGAATTGGCTAATTGTAAAGAATAAATTTGAACAGGAGCTCAATTCCAGGAAGGATTTTAGTATGATCCAACGAACAGAACCAGCGAGTGTGCATTGTGATCTCATAAGATTGTGCATTGATCACCAGAGGACACTTGAGTCCATGCTTCTCATCTTAAAATACATCAGCCAGCTTCAGCATTCCCACATACCATGAAGTAGGGGACACAGAGCGTACTAGGGATGTCTCTCCCTTACCAACGAGGGAAAGCCCATTGCAACGACTCGCAAAGAGTCACCCTGGTAAAGAGATGATGCTCACAGAATGATCAAAGCTTTTTAAAGCAGATGTGGGTCAACAAATGGAAAAAGGGGGATAAGCTTGATCAGAGATGCACAATGAAAGGTTGCAGAGTGTTGAAAGCTCATAAGGAGGTATGCAAGGCAGAAATAATCAACCCAGACTTTCAAATGTTATGCTTTAGATCTCAACAGACTTAGTATCAACTTAATAACCCCAGTAAAACAAAAATTGATTAAAGAACAAGACAAAGCAATGTAGAAGTGCAGGTGATGAAAAATAAGATGAAAAAAGGGTTGAGATGCAAAAATACTTGTAAGAGCCCCATAACCAAGGAATAAGAAATAAGAAAAAATAAAAAAATAAAATAAATATTATTACTACTACTACTAATAATAATAATACAGAGGAAGAAGAATGTAAAATGAAAACTATATCACTACCGTTGATAAAAGATTGAAGTTTAGACAATAGTAGTTGCAGATATCTTTGGACTTGTGGTAAAGAATGACTTCTAGCCTCTTTGCCACTAAGAAATGAGCGCTAGAGTACGGCTAATAAAGCATTGTCAATGAGAATCAGAACAACTTATAAAGGCTTACAAAGGTAGAACTAAAAGAGCTTATGAACAAGATCCTAATATAAAATAGACCAATCCAGGAGCATACCTAATAAATTTCAGTCTAAAGTTAAAACAAAGTTTTAATTAGGACTATAGGTATTACCACAAATTTCAATTTCAATTCAAAAGCTTGATAGCTTGATTTAGTATGACAATATGATACAACTAATTTGAATATTTATCAAGTAGTGCTTACAGAACCACAACCATAATATTATTAATATTGAAAGATATTATTCAGATTTAATAAAAAGTAGGCCCTTATAAGGCAACAAAAGAGGGCCAAAAAGATATTTGCCATTCAGATAAAGGACAAATTGTTGCAACAACCCTTTTAAACATTCTTCGATGTGCATGGTTTGTGACATCTAAGAATGTTGAGGGGGGACTTAAGATATTATATGATAAGGAAAGATTAATGGAAATTTATAAGCAATGGTAGAAAATGTTCAGTCTATAAGTGAACATTTGTGCCAAAATATCGAACAAAAGTACTAAAAGAGTAAAGTAATTGATTAGTGAACAAACACAAATTACACACAAGGGAGTTTTATAATTATGTTATAATCATAACTTTATAGTTATTTTTCTACTTCTAATCAAGTTTTAAAGTTTTGTTAGTAGTAAAAAGGAAGAAATGATTGCTTCATGAGCAGCTTGAACTGAGCCTCTAAAGCAATCAGTCAGACTGCATTAAACTCAAATTAAAATTATATTTATTGTTAGATTTCATAATAAACAGACAAGAATTTAAACAATCTATGACTTTCTAACAAAGAACTAAATGTATTGTGATAACAGATGCAAGACAATATTCTGTTCATTCATCAACTAAAAATGATTTTGACTAAAAGATTGATTCTTTATTCAGATTAAGGAATTAATAAGACTTTATAAAAATAGGAATCAATCAAAAAATAAGAAAGATAGTTTACCTTGGTTTAACCAACAATTATATAGATCAAGCAAAGTAAAAACATAGAATGGGTAATTTATATTTACTATAGTCAGGAGATTTAGAGATGATGCTTTATCTGTGCTATAGAAGAACAATTACATGAAACAAATAGAATGACAAGGCAAAATAGGCAAGCCCTTTGATTAGTGATTATTGGCAGACAAAGTTATGAGTAAGTTAAACAAGAGGCTTAAGAGCAGAAGTTAAAGAAAACTGGTTTAATTCTAAAGTTTGAAGTTTAATTTGCTAAATTAGAGATATCTTTAAAAGTAGCGATATCAATAGGGGGTTATTGTTCTGCAATGAAATT
The DNA here is from genome assembly GCF_024679245.1 of Pseudorasbora parva. Classification (NCBI taxonomy): domain Eukaryota; kingdom Metazoa; phylum Chordata; class Actinopteri; order Cypriniformes; family Gobionidae; genus Pseudorasbora; species Pseudorasbora parva. Next base: position 46,076,334 of record NC_090179.1, read on the forward strand.
TCCATATTAATATCACTAATTGTCAAAGCCATGGTTAAGCACATGGAAATGCTAAGAGGTTAAGATAATGAGACAACAATTAAGAGGGCAAACAAAGTATGTTAAGATTGGTCTGACAAACCAAATTGAAATGTACAAACATTGGATGTAAATTCAAGTATATATAATGAGGACAAAGAAGACGAATATGAGAACAATGTCTGGGTTGAGGATGTCTACATTCCAAAAATAACTTGTATTAGTATTATGCATTGATATATTATACATAATTGTGACAATAACTTACAAGGCTGAGCCAATTGTATGTTCATGTTTACAACAATGGTCTAGTAATAAAGGGAGCAAAATAATCTTTTACTCTTTTTGGAAAAAGAAAAAGAACGAAAAGGAAAAAATACACCTAAAAAAGAAAGAAAAATGTCTGAGAAGAGATGTTTGGTTCTGATGCTCATCCAGAGTGTGGTTGCATAATCTGGTCTTTGGCAATGAAGAGTGAGTGACTTAATTTAGGTCATTAGGTAGCATAACTAAGGAAGCTAGATTTTGAAGCTACACGTCTGGAAGAAAGATACAAAACTGGGGCTTAGGTAAGCCCCAGAGGGGGGAATGTAGAAGACTTTTATTATTGATTTTAATGTAAAATAAGATGTATATAAGAATCATGTAGAAGATGCATGATGGACAGAAAAACATCTTGGAATGTGGTGACGTGTGAGTCAGGAAACCAACTAGAAAACTAGCTGAAGGTAGTTACCATTTTGGGAAAGCAGCTATTTATATATGCTAGGTAAACCAAAGAACTGATTGTCTCCTGCAGGAGGGACTCGGCTTCGTTGATGTGAATATAGTCTTTCTAAAATCAAATGATCTTTGGGAAATGATTTTTGCAAGAAGAAAATTTCCAAAAGAGCTCAATACAATGATCCGATGGTCTAAAAGTGATTGAATGTCCAAACTGCCGAGCCTTAAAACACATACAACTGACAAAGTTTAGTGAAGACAGAAGTGAAAGTTATCTGGCTTAAGGGCTTGGCATCACAGAAAACATTTTGTGAGCAACTGAGAAAAGGTTGGTCAGAGGTTCTGAATTTCAGTTTCAATTACTTATCGAACAGAGGCTCATGAAGATTGAATAATGGAGTGTCTCATTCATCACGACTTTGTTTCATTATTGGATGAACCAGTGTGTAATACATTTTTTAATGAATGACTCAATGACAAACACTTCTAAATAAAGCGAGGAAAATAATCACAAATGAGTAAATTTAAATATATTTTAAAATGTAAAAACATTCCTTTCCATGTGGTAAATATACATAAATTATTCATTAATTGAATTTACACAAAAGGTATATCATGATATATATCATTATCGTGATGAGATTTTGGTTATATCGCCCAGCCCTACTCTGAATGTAGTTCGAAGATATGGTATTATGTTGAGAAAGTGGGTGATGGTTTCAAGAAATGTGTTTTAGCAATTCAGAAAAACTGCAATATAAATATGCATCTTTCTTTAAAAACACTGAGGTGACTTTTTTAAATATATATATATATTTGTTCTATAAACTGGTGCTGTGATCTGTGAGATCTTTTTCTGTAATGTAGCACAATAGCTAATTATCAGTGTGTGTTGAAAGTACCTGCATCCTGGAGAGAAATCTCCACCTGTGGATCCTTGTGGATCAGCCATGATGAAGCTGCAGGAGAATCTGATGAGTTTGATCTCCTCCACTGACTCTGAATGAACAAACATAAGACACTAAATTAAATGAAACTTCCTTGATATTTCATCTGAACATCTGGAGTGTGTGAAGAAAGGATCATGTGACTCAGTACTAGGGTCTATACACGGACAAACGCTAACAAAATAATTAACCGATGAATTTAGAAATTAATAAAACAAATAACTGCCATGTTCACACTGACCAACAAACACTGATTAAACAAAAAAGTAAACTAGAAGTGAAACCCTTCATTAAAGATTTCATAACAAACAAACAATCACTCAAAATGTCCTCCAGAGATTCATATTAATATGAGGAAGTCACACACATGAACACTCACCTCGATTAAACTTTTACAAGATACAGCTTCTCCAATCCTCCAGCTTTAACATCAGAAAGATACACGGACATTCATGATTAAACTCTGATAAACGTTTCTATTAAACACTTTAAGGCTCTGTTTTCCCCGTATCATATTCGTGTTTTACCTGCTTAAAATGGCGGCGGTCGACAGGTGAGCTCCAGCTTACTTTCACTTTGCTTTTGTTACGAGATAGAGTAAACAGACACGCGCGCTCACGTGAGCACCACGGCGCATGCGTGAGAGTAGACGCTTTTGCATGAACGCGCGTTGGAGATTAATATTTTGTGAATAAAGAGGTAAATTCGTTTTTTACGCGAGCACTCGGGTCGCTTTGTTTGTTTTTGTATTGTATTCATTATTTTGTTCTTGTTTGTTTGTTTTAATAATTTATTTCGCTCATATAGTTTTGTGCTTGTTTTATTTATTCCTCAATTTGTTCATTCTATCTATCTTTTATACTTTTTCTGTTTTTATTCGACAGTTGTCTAATTTATTCTGCTCTTTTTCAGTTTGTTTTTATATGTGTAACTTATTGTTGTATTGTCTAATCTTTGGTTCATTTAACCATTAATGCATGAATTATGATAACCTCCGTCAGATGTGTTTTATTGTTCTTAGGGCATGAAAAACAAGATTTGAAAAGCCATTATTAAAAAAAAAAAAAATCGATTGAGATTTTCAGATGTTTTCTAGGGTTTATGGTTTAAACTGAAGAGATGCTGTATTAAACATAATACCGTAATGACAGTAATACTGTGTGTATTAAAAAAAAACAATAAAATTGTATAAAGTCATGTGAAGACTATGAAATGCATAAAGAGCATTTCCTCTCCTCTGAGAAGATCTGGCCATCAGCTGTTTTCAGTCTCGTCTGAAATGAGCAGTGTTGGGGAAATGCTTTACAAGCAACATGCATTACATAATCAGATTACTGTTTGATGTTCATGCAAATCACATTCTAATAACACAAATACATTTTTTTACAGTCAAAGTTACTGCAGATGAAGCCTCTTCAGAAACAACAGTCACCGTCAGATTATGATCTGTAGCTGAAATATAGCTCTAGTGGACAGATGATTCATCAGAACTTTCTCCCGATCTAAAATCAACACTTGGGAAATGTAACTGTGATATGACTCATTAGATATCGCTGATGCTACAACATGTTTTTACCTGCAAGAGTCTCCTAGGATAGAAGGAATGGACGGATATTCTGGAGAAACTTGGCATTTCTGACTGGCCATTGGAGGGAAACATGGATATGATATGGATATGGATATAAGAAACATGGATATAAGAGTCTTTCCTCTCGGTGTGAATGTGTTGATGATGCTCGAGGGTCCACTGTAGAGGCTGATGTGCAACTATGCCATCAAAACCCATGCAATGCAAGAACATGCTTTATGAACAGCTGTCATTTATTTTATCGGCATTGCATCTGACACGGGAAACGCAGTAACACCATGTTCACATGTATCTCCACATCTCCTTCTGTTGTCCTCGCTCTACTTCTGCTGCTGCTCGTGAGAGGGCGTCTGCAGCACTAAGGCCCAATCCCAATCCTGTTTTATACCCCTTCGCCTAAAATAGGCCGCTGGAGCCCCTTTTCCATCGGGACAAACTGTTCTCTCTGTTTATTAACCGTTCCACTCAGTGCCGACCTGATCCGGCCATATGCAGGTTGCAGATTAACGCACAGGCTTGCCTATAGGCTGCAGCCTAAGGGCCCCACTTTTAGAGGCGGCCCCTGATTGGCCAGACTTTTTTTTTTTTTTACTATGTATTTACTTCAGCGCGAACAAAAAAAGACCCTCATTGGCCCATAAGAAAAATAAAAAAGCAGGTGATTGGATATTTTTGACTTGGGTCTTTGCATCTGTCCAATCAGCTGCTGGTTTTCATTTCTATCACTTGCTAAAGAAAGTACGATAGTGGAGCACAAAAACGGAATCACTACTGGATAATATTGAATGCCATTTTTAAATGAATGACCAAATTGACTGAAACTGAGTGTTTCACCCCCCCCCCCCCCTTAAAGTTTGAAGATTTTCAGTTTAAAGTTTGACATGTTTGAAGTCAATATCAGAAAACAGCTATGTGGTTGCATTCAGACAAGAATGTTTGGTCATTGTGGTTTTTATAGGCTACAGTTATTCATTTTGGTGGTTGTTATCTGGGAATAACATACCACTGTAATGTACGATTGACCAATCAGAATCAAGTATTCCACAGAGCCGTGTAATAAGCTTTATTATTGAATTATCACACGTGATAATATAGCTTCTATCTGATGTTCAAAGTCACTTTACAAAATGAAACGGTCATGAAAGGTCACTTTCACACAACGGACAGCTGATACAGAACCAGCAGAAATGATCATTATACTCTACTAAAAATTTAATATAAATTCATAACCCAAATCTCAGATTATTACCAACAACACTATGAACAATATTAAACACATATCTGGTTTGTGTGTGTGTGTTCATCCGGGAGAAGTGCCCATACAAGGAATTCTGTCCTTTATGGCCTCATACAGGGCCATAAAAAAAAAAAAAAGTTCTGAAATTTTGGTACAGAAATACTTTGCGATACATACAACTCGTTGTTGTTGTTTTTTTAACTTTAGCCATGTTTAGCATGTGAATCCAGCTCATTAACAGTGTAAATAAATCAGAATGCATGAAATAGTATTAGACCTCCACCCCACCCCCACCCCCACCCCTAAATACTTGTCACACAAACGTGATTCATATGTCTAAAGAAACATGGAAATGTCAGGATTTAAATAATGTAAATCAAATCGAAAACAAATATTGTGTTTATGTAATCTGTTTGAAAAGAGAGAAATGTCAGTCATTCACGAGCCATTTCAGTTTTAATCCAGCCACGCCCATGCAATCTATGCATGCAGAGTCAACGCCCACATCAACTCAAAAACACACATCAAGATTTGTGAATGTTCTTCACACCGTTTTGAGACGTGGTGAAGAATAATCCTGGAATAGTTTTCCTCAGAAGAAAAGTGGTTTATTTCTAAGAGCAACAGATTCAGCTGATGATTGTGACGTAAGTTGATTCTGTTAGTGTCTGTAAAAATTTCACTGGAAAAGACCATTTAAATATGAATCCTGCTGCAACATAAAATGTTGACTTAGACTTAGACAATATTTCTTTGGCCTGCTTTGGACAGATTATGAAGTGTTTACTGTAAAAAAGCCTACTGTGAAATCAATAAAGCTTTTGTTTGAAAATTTCTGCTCAGATACTATACGTTTTGTGTACAATAGGCAACTTGTTGTCAGAGGTGGGTAGTACCGAATTACATTTTCTTCTTTACATTTACTTGAGTACATTTTTTGGCCAACTTGTACTTTTAGAGTATATTTAAAAATGGGTACTTTCACTCTTACTCGAGTACATTTCTTTTGAAAAAACAGTCCTTTTACTTCCGGTTATAATTAATTTAAAAATCTATATTTTTTTAAATTAATCTATTATTACTTGTTCGCAAGTCTCGCGAAACATTGGAGAGGTGGCTAGACATCACCCACTTATAAGTAGCGCACATTTAGTCAGAAGATGATGGCCGAAGCAGAGGTAGATGTGTGTGTGGGCTATGGGAGGCAGATCACCTGTGGCCTCAAGTTCAATTCATGTTTTCACACCAAGATATCAAAAAGAATAGTTTCATAATCCAAAGCATGTGGTGTGCACCAAAACAAGCTGACATCTCATCATACAAGCCAGTAGCCATATCACCCTGTAGCCCAAGACTGGTTTCCCACTGAAGCTAAGCAGGGCTGAGCCTGGTCAGTACCTGGATGGGAGACCAAATGGGAAAACTAGGTTGCTGCTGGTAGAAGTGTTAGTGAGGCCAGCAGGGGGCGCTTACCCTCTGGTCTGAGTGGGTCCTAACACCGCAATAAAGTGATGGTGACACTATACCAGTGTCCTTCGGATGAGACGTCCTATGAGCAGTGTCCTTCGGATGAGACGTTATACCGAGGTCCTGACTCTCTGTGGTCATTAAATATCCCAGGATGTCCATTGAAAAAGAGTAGGCCAAATCCTGGCCAAATTTGCCCATTGGCCTGTCCATCATGGCCTCCTAATAATGCCCCCCTCCTGATTGGCTTAATCTCTTGGCCTCCTCTCCACCAATCAGCTGATGTGTGGTGGGCATTCTGGTGCAAAATGGCCACCGTCACATCATCCAGGTGGATACTGCACATTGGTGGTACTTGAGGAGATTCCCCTTTATATATGTAAAGTGCTTTGAGTACCCAGAAATGTGCTATATAAATGTAACAAATTATTATTATTATTATTATTATTACTACAAGAATTCCAGCTCCAACCTGAATAAAGATGTAGCAGTAAGTGTCACAATGATAACTATATTTGAACACTATTAATGGTAATTTGGTAACTATGGGCACTTTTCCCTTATTGTAATACTATTTCACACACTGTTTGGGTGTTTTTCTCATAGGCACTCTTGTGCAAGCAATGACAAATCATTTGAATCCTCCAAACAACCCACATCCACGAACAAACTTTCACATCTGCACATTTACATATCTTTTTTTCTTTCACAAAATGAGAAAAAATTGAATAGATTTTGACATCTTGCATTTATACACAAATCCGGACAGACACCTGTCGGAAGTGTAGAAAATACACAGGCTACAAATAAAAACAGGATTGTATTTTATTCCTACATAAAGACTGCATATACTTATAAAAATATAAGAAAGTATGTTTTAAAAAGAGCTCTGGTTAGCCCAGCACACCATTAATTTACACTGTTTAACCATTAAACAAACACACACACACACACACACACACACACTTTGGAGGTGTGTGAAAGCTCTTCAAGTAGACTGAAGTTAAGCCGAAAGTAACTAGTAACTAATTACTTGATTGATTTTTTCATCGAATACTTTCTTACTCTTACTCAAATAACTATTACGATTGTTATTTTTACTTGAGTAAATATTTCCGTTTTTTTTTTTTTTACTTTTACTTGAGTACAGATTTAGGCTACTCTACCCACCTCTGTTGTTGTACACTGTAAAATAATACTTGTAAATGTACAGTACTTTCAGGCAATTTTGGTTGTCAGTAAGACGGCAAATTTACAGGAGTACTGTAAATCATTAATTGCATAAATACAGGGCACCACTGAATACATACTGTAAAATTACATTAGAAATAATGTATTTCTAATGTAAAAAACACTGTACAATTTACAGGATTTTACTGGCAAAAAACCAAACAAATTATGTCAAAATAATGTTAGTTTTAACAATAGTATTATTGACATTAAAAATAGTAATGTCAAATACTTTGATCATTTAAAATATAATAGGCCTTAGTAATGTCTCCTTAAAGGGCCACAAATCTGTGCATACTCCTAGGGGTTAAAGGAGAAAAGCTGAAAATAACATTAACATTATTTTCACAATCAGTCACAACACTATGAGCAGATTTAAAGTCACATTAAACACAGTTTAAAGTTCAGATACCTACAGAAACTGAAACTGAATTTAAGACTCATTATCTGATGATCTCAGAAAATACTGAACCTGCTACAATTTACTTTTAGTTCTAGTGAGTAAAACAGCCATTTGAAATTTAAATGAAAATGAGATGAAGAAAATTGTTAAACACTATTGTTACATTAGTGTCTCCAGGTTATAATGTGGATCATCCTTCAGATCATAGAGCAGCTTCACTCCTGAGTCTCCTATATTATTTACACTCAAATCCAGTTGTCTCAGGTGTGAGGGGTTTGATATCAGAGCTGAAGCCAGAGCAGCACAACCTTCATCTGTGACACCACAGCTCATTAACCTGTAGAGAACAATGACACACATTCAGTCTCTCTCCAAAGCTAAACATAACACATTTATTTCAGTGTCACGTAATCTTACGCCAGTCTCTGCAGGTTACAAAGAGGATTCTCCAGTACATCAGAGAGCAGCTTCACTCCTGTGTCTCCTAGATTATTCCCAGACAGACCCAGATCTCTCAGGTGTGAGGGGTTTGATCTCAGAGCTGAAACCAGAGCAGCACAACCTTCATCTGTGACGCCACAATAGCTCAACCTGTAGAGAACAATGACATTTCACATTTCTCCAAAGATAAACAGAACATTTAAATAAAATAAATAATCATATCAATATGAAATACATGCAAATATTCATTAGTTCACATTGTTAAAATACACCAGTTATGATTAGAGGAGAGAATATACAGTTTTGAGGGTAAGAAAAACAATTTATTTGTAAAGTCCCAATAAAACGTTTAAAACCAACATGTGTGTGAGCATGTATCTATGTGTGGGTGTATTAGGACTGTAATGAGATGCTTAACGTGTTGTTTAGGTTATCACTGAACTTTTTAACCTGATAATCCACACCGGTTTGTGGGTGGGGAGGTTGACGCAAGTGGGCGTGTCTCTACTTATAATTACTTTTGTTTAATTCAAACTATTCAATCAACTATCCCAAACTATGCATCACTTGAAAGCTAAAACACTCAAGATTCATGTTCTGAACTATTTTTTGCAATAAATACACCAGAGAGGAAGGGTTAAATGAAATGCTGAAGCACTAGCTATTTAAACATTAGCATAATAAGTGCGGTACTCATCTTTCAACTCCTGACATTCAGATTAGATCGGACAAATCCAAGAAACAACAGAATACATGTCCGTGTAAGAGTCCACTCTTCAAAATGCATCCCACTTTTTAATTCAAAACAACGATAAAATAAGGAAAAAAACTAAAAATCCTCCGTTGCTTGCATGAGCGTTTTGCTCTAAAGTAATCAATCATGTCCATTTTGAATTAAATATCGATTCTTATCAGTTTTTGGTGATATCCCCTGCAAGAATAGTCTCTTCCACGTAATATAAACCCTCTCAGGTCTCTCTCCTTCAATCACAGCCTTTCTGAGAAGTTGTCATAGACAGGAAGCAAGTAAATGGCTGCGAAAGCTGTCAGTCAAGTGCCTGTGGTTTTTGTTGGATAAAGCCAGTCAATGCCTAGCAAAAGCCTTGCCAGCAACGTTTTGATGGATGGCCATAGTAACTAATCAAAAGGCATCATCTTGCGCAAATTTTATGTAAACAGAAACTACTATTGGTTAAGTATTCATTCTAGGGCTGGGTGATATGGCCCCAAAAAAATATCACAAAATAATTTTCCATATCAGTCGAAATCGATAAATATCACGATAAATGTAAAATCTTTATTTCTTTAAAGTTTAAAGGCATATTTTTGCTCCTGAGTGAAAGATGTAGAAAACAGACCGTTAACTGTGGTTTTAAACTATCCTTTATTGTCAAAACATGACAAACACTTCCCAAACAGATGAACAATTTATTAAAACTAAGGTAGATTTATTTATTAAAATATTATTTGTGTATTATTAAGTATTATTTTACTTAATCGTGTAAGTAGTAAAACACTAAAAACGCAAATGGGCAAAAAAAAAGCGTCCCCTGTGCATCTCTCACTCTCTCAAACACACACATGCGCCCATGCGCGACACACACACACCTCACCAACAGTGGGCTGGTCGCGAGAGGAGGGAGAGAGCAAAGTTCAGTATTTGTGGATCTCCAGTAAGGGCTGTCTAGTCTATTTTATTCATTTTAAACATCGGACGACATTATTTCTCTCTTGATACAGGCGATGCTGAGTAATTAATACATCACCAAAGACAAACAATTATGATAGCGATCATGTACAAGTCCGATGTTTTAGTGATTATAGTTTGGTAGTGTTAGCTTGTTGTCAGTCACCCACCGCAACTAACAAGGTAATAAGCCTGTGTGTGAATGTAGTTAATGTAGGTTTACCGCTGTGTTGGGCTCAATGTTATATGGAAGAACTTAGAAGAAGAGCGATCATTTAATAACTATATTCCGTGTGGTGAACGTGAACCTATGATAATCAGTCCAAGTAGCCTTCGTCGCTGTTTTATGTCGGATGGGATCGCCAAAATATCCCCAAACCACTGAAGTTGAGCGAAATAACTTGTCAGCGATATCTGTGTCCTCCGAGCTGGTTGTGAGCTCTGAGTTTTCTTCACTATCACTCATTTTTCTCGCTCCACTTCACTCCGATCCTCCAAGCCTGTCAGTCACTGACTGTAAACAACAGCGCGTGCAGCACTCTGCAATGCACTGCACATGCGCAGCACTACGCATAGTAATCATTATATCGAGAATTTATCGAACTGTTCTTATTGTTTTATCAAGGAAAATTATATTGTGATAATTATCGTTATCGTTTTATCGCCCAGCCCTAATTCATTCCCATTCACAATCGGGCATGCGCCTGTCAGTTTACACACACATCGGAGTGCAGCGAGCAGACTCTATGACAGACTGTTTTTATCAACTAAATGAGTTTTTTTACACATAGTAAATTCTGTAACTAGTTTCTTTAGTTTTTCACGAAATGTATATCCATTATAATTAGCAGTTTATTGCTGATTTATTTTAATAAATCTTAATTTAATCTACTCTTAACAATTACAAAAGTTCTGATATAAAGTAGGGATGTCCCGATCAGGTTTTTTTGCCCTCTAGTCCGAGTCCGAGTCATTTGATTTTGAGTATCTGCCGATACAGAGTCCCGATCCGATACTTCTATAATACATGAAAAAAGAATAAAGAAGAGCGAAAAAAACAGGATGCTCCTTATTTTTTATTTTATTCACCTTATTTTAACATTTAACAACTCTAACAAACAGAGCACTTCTGTGAGGTAGCTTGAACAATCAAGTAATAAATAAACAGTAAATATAAAAAAGTCCAGGACCGGAGTTGCGCAGAGCAGGAAGTACAATGACGATATCAAAAGCACACCCATACTCTCACAGATGCTGAACAATTAATTATGTTGGTGTGAAATAAACAGTTATGGAAATTAAATTAATTAATCTGCCCCCAAATATCCTGAAAAAAGTCTGTAAGTGCCTCAGTGACAACTTCACTCAGAGAAGACATCGATCTCCGTGGTCAATCATGACATCACACAGCCGTTTTTATAGCATCAAATAACTAACTAAAACTAAACTTATTTAAAAAACGAACACTTGAAATGAAATCATCATGACGATAACTGACTACAATGACATAAACTAACTTTGGGGAAAAAATATTTATGTATTTGTTTATTTAAACAGGGACAGTGTAAAAAGTACATTAAACCTTAAAGGAAAGATGCATTTTACCAGGTTGTAGCACTTGTGCTAATTTACACTTATTTGAAGTGCAATTTGACTGAAGTGTAATTAACAATGCTTTTCAGGTTTTTATAGGTCTAAAATTAGTTTTTAGGTAGAGCAATTGAATAAAGTAGGCTAATGAAATGTAAAATAGCTGCATATTTAACTGTTTAAATTAAAGACGAGTCCTTACAAAAGCTATTCAATCAAGAGCAGTGAGTGATTCCTTATCTTTTGTTTGACATTAAACAGACAGCAGTAAAGGCTACTGCCCCTTTAAGACCTAATGGAAGGCTCTGCGTTGTCTCTCGACTGTATAAAGTCCTCTTAAGGCATATTCAGACTATGTCTGCTTGGATACTCATCAAGATGGACATGTTGACATACTTCTTGTGTGAGTTGGTCCGTTTAAGCGCAAGACTTGAAAGAGAACGTAATATTTGCGCGCTGTGAGATGAGTGTGCGGTTTCGGATGATGCACAGAGACAGATAAGCACGCAGTCTCATTCGCGTCTTCTGGAGAATATACCGGGGGATGACTGTGAAAATGACTGCTCAAATTGTAACAAAGGGCAGCACTCGCATGAATTGAACAAAGTTTACACAGATAGACCGTTTTGCCCACGTTTTTCTTTTGTTTGCACTGTTGTAATGCATCACTGAGGAGCCAGCACGTGTATCTATCTACAGAAACATACATAAAGCATTATTTTTAAGTTACAACCCATATTATTGATGCGTCATCAGATGTGAGATGAACCATGGTTTAAGTGCGCACCTTTTACACGGCACCCCTGCTCACCTCACCCCAGAATATACATATATATACCCGAGTCCTGATCAGGATGTAACGTCCGATTCCGATCGAGTCTGAAATCACGTGATCGGGCCCGATTTCCGATCGGATCGGGACATCCCTAATATAAAGGGCCTTTTTGAAAGGACGCATGTCCTTTATGTCTTTTTTTACATAAAAGCTTACAGAAGCTAAATTTTTGAGAGAATCATCCTCACATTTGAATCAAAACATGATCATACATTCAGTTTTATATTTAGGATATTTTCAGGGCCTTAACATTAAAATCTCTCTTTTTTTGCTAAGGTAATTTTTAAAAAAGTCACTTACATGCATATTTCCCCTTGTTTTACCCTGTTCCAATAGTACTTTGAGTTATTATGACATTTGGGTAACACAAGTTCAAGTGTCTAGTTTAAAATAAGACCAGAGTTATGGATATAAACCAGGGGTCTCCAACCTTTTTTCATTTGAGAGCTACTTTTTAAATATGAAAGTCGCCAAGAGCTACTCATGTTCTACAATACTTAAAACTCTTAAATAATGCATCATAATTCTCGAATTAACAACAATCCAAACTGTTTTACACCTGAAAGAGTGTAGTAGAAGTTCCAGTAGTCGGTATAAACATTTTACGGTAGTCAGTAGGCTACCAATTTTGGTACTACAGCGAAATGTTTTTTTCTTTCTTTTTTTTTTTTTACTATTTAAAAAACAATCTATTAAATTTAAAACGTTTATTATTTATGATGATAATTATTATAAGTAAATCATACATTTAAACATTTAAAGGCCGTATGCTGTTTAAAAAGTAATCATTGTTTATACATAAAATATCAAGTAAAAAATAAGGAACCATCCAGGCATAATTATTATTATTAGTAGAGACGTATTATTATTACATAGAGATGTAGTTACATCTACTGTATAGGCTGCAACAGTAGCCAAATATATTCTGTCAATTTCTCAACGTTAGACCAAACTTTTATTATGACGGGTTGCCAAGAAGACCTTTAGTGTCTGTGTTCATATGACTGCTTACTTAAATGAAATGTTAAATTCTCATGAAGTGACAATTTATGCGTCCGTGTGTCCTCATAGTGGCACACGGCAGAGACACGCGAGTGTGTGTGTGTGTGTGCACGCGCTGGCGTGCGCTGCCGCGCCCTCGCATCTGCGCCTGTTATTCACGCAGAGACACAGATTTTGCAGGAGTAATATTTAAATAGTAATTTACAGTTTAATATTCACAAACACTAGTATATATTCAGCTACAGTTTGGAGCCCTGCGCTTGGATTAACACGAAAGCTGCGTGTACAGAATATACTCGGGAGTCGGTAGTCTACAACCAGTAATACAGAAATGCTGGTATCGTCATTTTTTTTAAAAATTTCACTACCAATACTCAGGGCAGCAGAGAGAAAATGGTAAAAATCAAACGACCCGTGTGACCTGGGTCTCATCTCGGCTCTCATCCTTCTCAGATGATGTGCATGCAGCTAAAACTTTATATTTCCACAACAAAATCAACAGCACCTCAAACACACGCAACCTTTTCAGAACATTCAACTCTCTCCTCCATCCCACCTCCCACCATCTATTAATCTGCAGTCAATATTGCCCATATTTTCACAGATAAAACTACAACTATCATCAGTTCTCACCTCCACACACAAAGATAATGTGATAATGTCACAGAGCGCACATTTACGGACAAACTGTCATTCATTCATGGCCTCACAGAGCGTGCATTTATAGACAAACTGTCATTCAACTGTGCGCTCTGGCGCATTTTCAGTACATGCAAACGGAAGCTTAACTTTCATAGGAATTCATTGAAACCACTCTCTTTGCTTGTTACTTTCGGTTAGACAGAATTAGTGATTTAAAAGCCTGGTAATACTGGTATTACTAGTGCTTTCACACGTCACTTAACCGGTGGGATAATTTCTTTACCGTCACATCCCTTCTCTGGACCAAGACATACGGATAACAAAAGCACATTCACACTTGTCTTTTCAATATGTATGTGGACAACAACCGAATATAGGTCACATTTTAATTTAAAGTGTAAATGCAGCCTTAGATTACCATAAACACAGAGGGAGAAGTATAACAAGCCATCTCTCCCAATCATGCATCCAGAAACCAAGATTTGCTTTCTTTCATATGGGCTCATCTGATTTAATGTGCAATATCTACATATTAATCCTTATTCACTCATAGTCTTTATGGTAGAGATGATCTTACCACAGTGTCTCCAGTTTACAGAGAGGATTCTCCAGTCCGGCAGAGAGCAGCTTCACTCCTGAGTCTCCTAGATTATTCCAGTTCAGATTCAGTTTTCTCAGGTGTGAGAGGTTTGATCTCAGAGCTGAAGCCAGAGCAACACAACCTTCATCTGTGACACCACAATCACTCAACCTGTAGAGAACAACGACACTCTTCACTCTCTCAGATCAGACACACATATCAGATCAACAGAGACTTCATTATTATAAAGCACAGATTACCATTTTTGATGCAAGTGAGATGAACCATAATATTTGTGTATTTATGTGAGAGGGAAAGCTTATATATAAACTGATATAAATGATTTATCACATTGAGTAATATGCAAAGAAACAAAATGATTGTGATGGTCACTAAGCAGGGCTGTATAGTGCGACATATATTTAGTGAGGTTAATCTAGGAATGCACGATTGACTGACATTAAACCAAAATCAAGATTTGGCTTAGTGAGATTTATAAAATCACAATGGCTTATTTAAAAAAAAAAATATATATATATACGTGAAGCATAGCACTGTTCAGAGCAGATTGATCGGTTCGCAGTAAATGCAGCTCTATCTCTGCAAGTGCTGTGAGAGTCATAGGCAGTTTATTTCGAAACAGGGCAAATTCACATGAAAAATTGCTAATGTGAAAGATGTCATGTGGAGCTCAGTGCACATCAGGGTACCGAACCCGAGACTACCTGGAGGAGGTGCTCTGAGTTTGGTGGCATTCGAAAAGTGCCGGGATTCACAAGTCAAGTCAAAGTGTTTGACTTGGTTTTACAAATTGTCATATGCACAGTGAGAAAACAAGTTTCCCTGTACAAATATTTTTCTTCTTTGCTGTCCAAAATGAATGTCAAGACAAGTGCATTTCTTGCATTATCATTATTTTTCTGTAACTCTGACCACATGAGGTGAAAAAAAATGTCAAATAATATTTAATGAAAACCTTTAATATTGCCAAAGTAGTAAGGTAACACCAGTGGCAAAATAATGGTACATGCAGTCTTTAATTAAATGCCCCAAAAAACATTTAAAAAAATCATTAAGCTGTTATCTATGTGTATTCATTAAGTCAAAGGTAATATAATAATGTGGTCTAAGCTTAAATGTTAGAAAAAGAAATACATTAAGACATATTGCCATATCAAAAGTGGACAATTATGCAATAAATGTTGTTGGGCCAATATGAAATAGGTACTTGATCTGCTGTAAAGTGGGACAAAAACAGTCACCAGGCCGCTGCCAATTCAGGCATTTGATATAACACAAAAAATGATTATTTATTCAATGTGTATAATATTATATTATATAATTGTTAAAATAATCGACCGATTACTTGATTACTAAAATAATCGTCAAGTGACAGCCCTAAATTTAATAACAGTTTGTAATAAATGTATCACAAAATTGTCATAAAAATGGTCAAGTCAGAGTCAGAGTGACATTTTTTATTAAAAGAGTAATTTTCAATGTGTATTTTTATTTAACCATTACATTATCATGTTTAAGTAAGAATTATAATAATCATTTAACCATGGGCGTCGGAACCCAAGACCCATTACCCACCCACTTTTTACGATCAATTAGCACCCACTCAATTTTGTCTCTAATGTAACACAGTGGTCAGTGTTTTTGGGTCCGGTCTATTAGTCTGCATTTACAATACAATGCTCAGAGTACAGATCTATTATGACATCAGAGTTTACCTACTCCTTACCGATAAACACTTATTATTAAACACGTTAGATGCTTTATTTCCAAAAATATTATAATACTATTTTAAAATATTTCCTTAATTTTTATTGAAACTAAATGCCTTTCCGATCTGATGTGTGATGGTAAAAGGGAGTAGAGCGAGTTCAGCAAAAGGCAGATTCGAACCTCTGTTTGATTTACGTCAAAACTTGCCATGTGTCTTAACTCTACACTATTGCAGCCCTCAATGATATGGTGATTTCCCTAATTTTGTCTTGCCCAACGAGATGTTTAGTGAACAAGACGGTATATTTGTACTTAATGTAAATGTAAACAAGTAAAAACATTCTGAGAGGGGACCCACCCACATTTTCTTTTTGCTTCCGACGCCCATGATTTTAACAGTGATGATTGTTCTCAGTGTTACTTACCAAACTGATCTAGTTGCTGTTATCACAGGCAGCAGCTTCTGAATAACTACTCCTATGTTTTCTAGGTCACTGTAATGTTTAACATAATTGATTAATCATACATTAATAATACATTAAATACCTTACAACATACCCACAAATATTTTTTTTAAATATATGTATTATAATGGACATAGATCTGATCCAACACAGATCCGTTTTTTTTTTTTTTTTTTTTTTTCTGGTCAGTGTTCCTTTGTCCAGTCTATTAGTCTGCATTTACACTACAACACTCAGTATACAGATCTATTATGACATCAGAGTTTATTGTCCTGTCCATTGCTATGGTGATCACTATGTCACCATCACAATTTCAGTGTGATTCAGATCAACAGTTTAGCAGATAAACTCCCATGATTAGACATCCCACCTCTAGGAGTCTCCCTCATATTGATATTGGGAGCATCTCAAACTGAAGGCTGGATCCTAGTGAGGTTGTGTCTTTCCTAGTCCAGTCCTCCTCAGCATTAAACACTAGGAGACGCTCTAGTAAGGTCATGGCTCATGGCTGCAGCACACGAGTTCCCGCCACCAAAATACTGTTAAAACTTAATTTTGGACAAAATACTTTGTATTACAAATATTTATATTAACTGGCTTTTCTATGAATGCAATACAGTGAATGACAGCCGTCTGTGTCTCCAGTGGCTCACATTATTGGCAGTTTAGTGTCGAGTGATTAATTTTCACCAAAACAAAAAGATAACGTGTGCCTTCATCTCTGGAAACATTATTTGTGTCTAACATTTCATAATGAACTCAGATAAGCTCAGTGCCGACTCGTTTTCAAGCAGGTCTTTTTCATGAATGTAAATGTGTGCAAAGGATTGTGGGTGATTGAGCTGAATTAAAGAAGCGAAACGAAGGTTGCCGTAAAAGGATCCTTCAAACTGAGACGGCCTTCAGAGGCGATTGATGACGTGGCAGTCGAGATCTCCAGCCTTACTAGGACACAGCCTCCATTTGAGAAACACCAAATTATGTACTATATCTCAGAAATCGATCTGTGCCCCTGTGATTTAAACACCTCTGATCTCTGTGTTTCTGTTTGTTCATAATGTTGTAGACTGTAATGATTGAACTTAGTGTTACTTACTCATCATTTTTGGCTCCAATTAATCCATTAAGGTTAAACTGCTGCATCGTCTGCTCTGAGGTCAACAACAAAAACATTAAAGCTGACCACTGAGATGAGGAGAGGTTCACTTTAAGTAATCCTCCAGAGATCATATGAGCTTGAGCTTCGGTCACTAGTGAAAGATCACCCAGTTCATTCAGACAGTGAAACAGATTTATGTATTTATCTGGAGAGGGATTCTCACTGATCTTTTCTTTAATGTAGTCAACGGTTTCCTCAATGTTGTGAGAGCTGTTTCCTGTCTGTGTCTTTAGTTCTTGTAAGAGACTCTGATTAGACTCCACAGACAGACCCAGAAGGAAACGAAGGAAAAGGTCCAGATGGCCATTTTTACTGTATAAAGCCTCATCCACAGCTCTCTGATGGAGATCAGATAGTGAAGCAGTGTCTCCATTAGTTGGTTTGGTAATCTGATCAAACACATTAATGTTCTTGTTTATAAAGGAGAGATGCACATATAGAGCCGCTAGATGTTCCTGAAGGCTCAGATGAACAAAGCAGAAGACTTTCCCCTGATACAAGCCCAACTCCTCTCTGAAGATCTGAGTGCACAATCCTGAGTACACTGATGCTTCTGTCACATCAATGCCACACTCTCTCAGGTCTTCCTCATAGAAGATCAGGTTTCCTTTCACAAGCTGCTGATACGCCAGTTTCCCCAGTTTGACAATCATGTCTTCATCTTTCACTTTCTTCTCATAGTCCTTCTCATGTTTGATGTTGGTATGAAGGATTAGGAAGTGTGTGTACATTTGAATGAGAGTCTTGGGGAATTTTCCTTTCCGTGATTTCCTCAACATCTTCTCCAGAACAGTGGCTGAGATCCAGCAGAAAACTGGGATGTGACACATATAAAAGAGGTTCCTTGATGACTTCAGGTGTTTGATGATCCTGTCAGCCAGACTCTGATCTCTGATTCTCTTCCTTAAGTATTCCTCCTTCTGTGGGCGACTGAAGCCTCGTACCTCTGTCACTCGATGGACACACTCAGACGGGACGAGATCAGCTGCTGCGGGTCTGGAGGTGATCCAGATGAGAGCCGAGGGAAGCAGATGCCCCGCAATGAGGTTCGTCAGCAGCTTGTCCACTGAGGCTGATTCAGTCACATCACACAACCTCACATCGCTTTGAAAATCCAGAGACAGACGACACTCATCCAGACCGTCAAAGATGAACAACACTTTATACTGATCACTGGATATTTCCATTCCTTTGGTTTCAGGGAAAAAGACATGAAGGAGATCTGAAAGACTGAGTGTTTTGTCCTTGATCAAGTTGAGCTCTCTGAAAGGAAGTGGAAATATGACCTGGACGTCCTGATTCTCTTTCCCTTCAGCCCAGTCAAGGATGAACCTCTGCACAGAGACTGTTTTTCCAATGCCAGCGACTCCCTTTGTCAGCACAGTTCTGATGGATTTGTCTTGTCCAGGTAAAGGTCTAAAGATGTCACTGCATTTGATCGCTGTGTCCTCTGTTTCTCCTCTCCTGGACTGTGTCTCAATCTGTCTCACCTCATGCTCATTATTGATCCCTCCACTTTCACTCTCTGTGATGTAGAGCTCTGTGTAGATCTCATTCAGGAGTGTTGGGTTTCCCTGCTTTGATATTCCCTCACACAAACACTCAAACTTCTTCCTCAGATTTGATCTCAATGTGTCGAGGACTTCAGCAGGTTTAGAAAATACCACATTATTACACAAGTTAGAGAAGTAAATTGAGTGATGTGTGATGTCATTGCAGCTCCTAAAATTAAACAACAAAAGTCCTACATTTTTCCTGAAACCAGGACACATGCTTTCATTAAAGTCTTGAGGTTGAATCTCAGGCGTGAACACAGTTTTTTTGTTTTTAACTGGTCTGGACTGAAGATTTGACCTTAAATCAGAATGAAGAGGGTAAAGAATCAGACACACTGATTTTAATTTAACTGTGTCAATAACTGAGTAAAAGACCAACAGCTTGAATGTACAGTGTGAAATAATGACTGTGTCATCAATATATTTCAAATATTTATGCTGGGTAATGGACTGATGTAGTTTGTGTAAAATGTATACAAAAAAGGACTTAACACACAGCCCTGCGGTGCTCCAGTATTGATGATGAGAGCAGAAGATGTAATTGAGCCCATCCGTACAACCTGATGCCTGCTGCAAAGGAAACTGTGTACAAAATACATCTACCGATAGGGAATATGGAGAAGGTGGTCTAGTGGGTTAAACCACTGAACTGAAATGCAGAAGTTTGCTGGCTCAAACCCAGCAGTCACCACCAGGAGTGTGTCTTTGTAATAAGTTCATTCTATGTTTGTTTTGTTTTTGGGGGTAAAAGCGTCTGCTAAATGCATAAATGTAAAGGGATATTGAGGTGATATAGCTTCTGAATCACCAGATGGTTTTGGATGCTAAAGGAGATTCAGCAGACTGGCTACAGCCTCCTCTGTGCACCTTTTAGCCTTAGAAAAAAATTAAAGGGTGTCCAGATGTGGATTAACAGCAGGCAAGATGGTTTTCAGCAACAGTCTCTCCAGGCATTTCACAATTATAGATGTAAGGGAAACAGTGGTTAAGCTCCATGGGCCATGGCCTTTTGGGGACAGCGATTATAATGGATATGTTCCATATTAAAGGTATGGTGGCAATAAAGTATGAAGTATTTCTGAATTCACATTCTGTTAGTGTCTGTACTTCCAGAAATGCTTGTTTTGTGTTTAAATTGAAAAATTGTTGGCCAGTCGGTCCTTGTATTTTAGTCTTGCCCTGAATACCTCATTCTTGATATTGCGGGTTGCCAATTTCAGGCTAACCCAATTATTCTCTCTGAAGGCTTTATGTTTTTCTTTAAGACATTGTTTTATTTGGAGAGTAATCATTGGCTTGGATTTGGGATATTTCTTGCTTTTTTGACAGGAATACACATGCTAATACAAAAGTTTATACAATCAGTAATAACAGAAACTTTGTCTTTCAGATTCCCATCGAAATATTTTTTTTTCAGACTTGTCGGCCACCATGTTCGTATATTCGAATATATATGCAGTCATTTTCTCCGTCATCTCTCGGCTGTAGAGCCAGAAGATGCGAATGAGAACTCACGTGTGCTGTGAGAAGATTTGTCTCTGCCGCTCATCCGAAAATGCGCACACGTCTCACAGAGCGCAAATATTGAGTTCTCTTTCAAGTCTTGCGCTTGAATGGACAAACTCCCACAAAAAGTATGTCAATATGTTCATCTTGATTAGTATCCTAGCAGACATGGTTGGAAAATGCCTTAAGTGAACTGTATACAGTCAAGAAAGACGACACATAACCGTGGATTAAAGGGACAGTAGCCTTTACTGCTCTGTTTAATGTCAAACAAAAGATAAAGACATCACTCAATGCTCTTGACTGAATAGCTTTTGTAAGTTTAATAAGGATTCATCTTTAATTTAAACAGTTAAATATGCAGTGATTTTACATTTGATTACTTAAATCGATTTCTGTACCTTTCTGCATGCCAGTAGGCCTGTTCATTATTATTTAATGTACACATGAATGAGGTCAAGTTATAGCCTGACAAGCCAGACCAACATCCAGATGTTTGGTCTGGAAACTCTCCATTGACAGGGCTCAATCCGAGGGGCAGGATAAACATCTGTCATTCAAACTCCCTTGGCACGCGATAGGATAGCACTACAACCAACCAGAGAAACGAAGGTGAAGCAGAGCTTGTTGATAGATTAAACATTCGCCGTATCCGGTCAGCAAACCCCCGAACACATCTTCCCCTTTTAAGAATGACTTCATTGCCGTTATTTGTTCTTTTCTCAGAGAAAAGCTTAACTCCAAGTCTTCCAGAGTCGCGGTCAAAGCTGATTCGAAAGACCGCCGTTCGCCAGTTTCTGTGTTTACTAGAAGCACGCAAACGCAACTCGGCCGTCGTCATTATGGCCCCGCCCACCGACTCTATACACGATGTGATTGGCCCGGCAAGAATTAGGCGAATACAGCTCAGAAGGGTATTGAGAGTTGCTTGACGACACTCGCGGGCAGATTAGATTTGCTGCCGCTAGGTTGCGTCTAGATTTCTAGGCTAGTCAAGTTAAACATTTTAGTTTGAATTTTATTTTATACGCTGTTGCAATGTGCTAAATAAATATTTGCATAATTTGTAATTGATTTATTATTTGAAACTTTAATATTAATTTATGCATTTACCTTGATTTAGTAAAGCTAAACAATCATAGCCATATGCAATGGTTACTATTAGTTACAATTACTAATAATTGGCATAATTTATTTTGCCGTTTTGGTTTTGGCCAAGAGTTTTGATTTCGGTGCATCCCTAAAAAAATATCCCAATCTAAAGAACCCTTTAAGTGGGTGATGACCACTGCGGGATGCTGTAGTGTTGGGAACTATGTCGTTTCAATTGCTGTCTGTACAGCGGGAGTAGGGAGACAATATTATAATAATCAGCAGCTCCCAGCGGTGGATATGAACAGGTACAACATGCAGCAGTTACATTGCCATAACACATATCCAAGATGTTTGCCCACCTAGCAGGGATGTCCACATATTGTTGGAATGATGGTGTTGAGGGCTACGTAAACACAGCTGACCACAACAACAGTGAATTCCCGAGGGAAGTATTAGGGGCGGAGGGACACAGTTCGTATATCCAGATTGGCTGTGCATTACTTGTTTGTGTACTTTGATGTTATTACACCCCTTGTTGATGTAAAAGCATACCCCACTGCCACACATCTTCCCCGACTGCTCGGTTCTGTGTGCCCTGATTATTGTAAAATTGTCCAGACTGACTGCTTCAACTGTGCCATACTCTCTTGTTTTCACTGCACAACACATGACGAACGGCACACGACAAAGCTGAAATTCAGCCCGACTCAAAAAATGGGAAAGACCAGGGAGTGCACCAAGTAACACTTTTGCTGTAACGTCTATAACTCAGTGGTGTGTCTCAAACTTTGATTATAATATTCCCACATTTATCTGCTACAAATTACACTTGCATTAAAGTCTAGTATACACCGCTAAACTGGATGAATTACTGTCAAGTGCAAAGAATGCTGTTCTTACAGTGTGTGAGAGTGTGAGTGTGGGAGTGAGAGTGAGAGTGAGAGAGAGAGACTGCTTTTTGTAGGACCTGAACTCATTACATTGCTGTACATTAATAACTTCATAAAAATCAAATGAAAATACTTGTTGAAAGTACCTGCATCCTGGAGAGAAATCTCCACCTGTGGATCCTTGTGGATCGGCCATGATGAAGCTGCAGGAGAACCTGATGAGTTTGATCTCCTCCACTGATTCTGAATGAACAAACATCAGACATTAAATTTAATGATTACATTAAACATCCTTCATCATTCACCTGAACACATCTGGAGTGTGTGAGGAAAGGATCTGACCCATAAGTCCTATTCACAGACAAACGCCAAAAAATAAACAAAATAAAAATTGGCCATTGGATTTAGATTTTTATGCAAAATTACTGCCATATTCACACTGATCAAAAGAAAAACACTGATTGAATGAAAATATGTGGATATTATTCAAATGGATGAAAACAAACCCAACCAATTAACGCCACCAGGACAAAACCCGACAAACGAGTGAAATGGACAATACAACACATCTGCTGTTAAACCTCTGAAGAATCACAGACATCACCAAACACTAAAGAAACCTTGAAGTGAAAGAAACCCTTCATTAAAGATTTCATATCAAACAAACAATCACTCAAAATGTCCTCCAGAGATTCATATTAATATGAGGAAGTCACACACCTGAACACTCACCTCGATCAAACTTTTACAAGATACAGCTTCTCCAATCCTCCAGCTTTAACATCAGAAAGATACACGGACATTCCTGATTAAACTCTGATAAACGTTTCTATTAAACACTTTAAAGCTCTAATCCTGTTTAAACTTTGATATTTCATATTTGTATTTAACCTGCTTACAATGGTGACAGGTGAACACTTCTTCTTCTTTGAGTGTTTACGGCGGTTGGCATCCAGCTTATTGGTGCATTACCGCCCCCTTCTGCTCCGGAGTGTGGATCAGAGAATAGGCTTACAAACTAAATTTCCCACTCACCCTCCATCTCCCCACACTCACACATTCCCACACACATCTCATCCCTATCCTACTATTCCTTCATTAATAGCATTCATACGTTTAACCCCTACTTTGCATTATATCCCATTAAAAACCTAGCTTCTCTCATCTGTGCCCTATGCTCTGTACTTAATAACTCTTTTAATGTGATATTCTGCACCCCTATATCCCTCGATTTATTCTTCATCACCTCTCTCTGATCTCCATATCTACTGCATCTCATAACTACATGCTCTACTGACTGACATCCCTCACACAATCCATTATTATGTTTCATTATCAGCTTAAGTGTTTTATTTAATAAACAATGTCCCAATCTTAACCTGGATAACACACTTTCTTCTCTCCTATTCCCTCTCCTACTCCTATTTTAGACATGTGAACTCTGACTTACTTTTAGTTAATGTGTGACGAGAGAGAGAGAGAGAGAGAGAGAGAGAGAGAGAGAGAGAGAGAGAGAGAGAGAGAGAATTTGAATTTTGAAAAAGACTTTATTACAAATTTTTACATGAAACACTTTTACCAACAGTCAACGTTTTACATTTTACATGTTACCTTTTATACCACAAGAAAATTGACCCTGAGAGAGAGAGAGAGAGAGAGAGAGAGAGAGAGAGAGAGAGAGAGAGAGAGAGAGAGAGAGAGAGAGAGAGAGAGAGAGAGACCGTTTCTCAGTACCCAGTACATGAACTTCGGACTTGAGTCCTTGGTACTTGGGCTTCTTTTCTTTCTTTCTTTCTTTCTTTTTCTTTCTTTCTTTCTTTCTTTCTTTCTTTCTTTCTTTCTTTCTTTCTTTCTTTCTTTCTTTCTTTCTTTCTTTCGTGCTTTTACTTATTTGTTCATTCTTTTGGTGTTTATCTGTTCGTTTGTTTTTGCCATTCGTCCATTTATTCTGCTCTTTTTCTGTTTATTTTTATCTGTGTAATTTTTTATGTTTTTGCTATTTTATATATTCTTTCATTAATTAAATTTAGATGACATTTATTTCTATTTATGGAGGCCACTGTGCTCTTAGGAACCTTAAGTGTAGCAGAAATTTGAAAACCCTCTACATGTCTGATATTGTTTGAAATATCTCAGTGTAACTGGTAAAAAGATCACATCCCCACAGTATTAAACCAAAAAGTAATAAAGGTTTTAAGAGTTTAGAGATATTTTGATTAATGTGTGATGGCTGTGGTGTGTCTTTGGGCACATATTTTGCTAGTATGTTGATAGCGCTGTTATTATGATTAACGTGTTTATATCATGATTAGCTTGTTGCTAGCATGATTTAAGACAATGTTCTTGATACAAAATCTAGCATCATCACCTAGAAATCAGAGGCTTTTTGGCAGGCGTGTTGCTTGGTTATATATATATTTATGTTTATTTATTACAAGTTAATTACATCATATAATACAAATAATAAAAACAGAAGGTATAAGTACATGTAGAAATAAACTGTTAACAAGCGTTGTAAAGGCATCAAGGCATCTAACACCAGAGAGGCCGTCCCACAGAATCAGCCTCTGCTGTTCATTCTGCACTTCAGTCTTTTATAGACTTCTTCTGCATTCCTCATTCTTGAGACGTCATTTACTGTGGAAACCCCTCTAAACTTGTCTATATAAAGCCTTTTCTCCTTTGCTGCCGTCTCAGTTTCGTCTGTAATACAACATCTGCAGGTAACATTCCTCTTGTATTCATTTTACATCGATGCTCTTTCTACAGGTTTTCTTCTCTCTCTACTCTATCACAATACCTTGACAATACATATATTTCATTAATTCATTAAATACTTGTCTTAATGAAATACTGAACATGGTGTCTTTTTACTTAATAAAACACTTTTTTTGGTTATCATACAGTAATCCACAGAGCAAAATAATACAATTGCATATTTTACTCAAAAAGTTCATGACGCTGATTTAAAGGGGTCATATGATGCTGTTTTCAAAGATCATTATTTTGTGTATTTAGTGTAATAGAATATTTTACCATTATTTAAAGTTTAAAAAACACATAATTTTTCACAGACTGTACATTATTGTAGCTTCTCTATGGCCTGTCTTTCTTGATTTCTTTAACTCTTTAGGCGCCAGAGGTTTTTTCCTAAAACGTTCGATTTTGACATCCTAATTTCAAAAGGGTCATATCTTTAAAGTGATTAAAGATAAAGACTTTCTGTAAATTAGAGAAATATTAAGGATGATGCAAAGTTTATGTAGGGATTACATTTTCCCAATTTAATTTGCATATTATCACATCATATGGTGGTGGCCATCTTGGATAATAGAAGTTTCTTGAAAAGTCACGTTTAAATGATAAAACGCAGCACTTCTTTCCCCCAAAAATGTTGATCACTTTTTATGTGTTATAGTGCACAATACCGAATGTTCAGGTAAATAGTAAAAAAAAACAAAAAAAAAACTGTGTAAATCATTACTAATAAATGGTAGAAACAAACCAAATGCATGTAGTGGTTGGCCTTTTGCTGTAGAGATTTTCCATTTACTACATACAGTAGGCACTCTGATTCCATGTATGGGGCACATATATATTACTCATTTGACACACAAACACAAGTAGACAAGACCTGTTTAGTTCAAAAGCTTACTCGCCACGGCAAGTCGCAGATCATGAGTGAGATGACGAGACAAGACGAGAGACAATGTTAGTATTTTTTTTCTTTGAGTGGTTTTTGTTGATGTTTTTTGGTGTGTTTTTTTTTTAGCTGAGAAAGATGCACACATCACAAGGACATGAACACACAAAAAAGAACACATTTTACACTACTAAATGGTCAGGGAAATAGATAGTAAATCAACAGTGTAAATCATTGCTAATAAATAGCAAACAACAAAAAATGATGTAGCTTTTGCTGTAAAGATAATGGTAAATGGAAATGGACTGCATTTATATAGCGCTTTTATCCAAAGCGCTTTACATTTTTGCCTCACATTCACCCATTCATACACCGACGGCGATGTCAGCCATGTAAGGCGACATCCAGCTCGTCGGGAGCAGCTGGGGTTAGGTGTCTTGCTCAAGGACATTTCGACACTTGGTCAGGTGGAACCGGGGATCGAACCACCAACCTTCTGGTTTGTAGACAACCTACATGAACCACTGAGCCACTGCCGCCCCCGATAATGACTCCCTATCCATCCAGGTGACATTTCTTGTAGTGTTTCATGGTGTGGTACCTCTCATTGCAAGGCACAACACAAAGACTCACCTCACACTGCCTGCACATGTATTTTGTCTGACGGCGGCCTTTAGGGCGGGTCCGATCAGAACACACAACACAGTCTGGGTAACCATCAGCCTGGCAGATAAAGTGGCGCTCAGTGAGTCTCTGTGGCATGTCTCCCAGTGAGGATGACTTTCGGCCTTTGTTGCTCTCTTTCCTGGAAAAGGCTTCCAGTAAAGCAATGACGACATCCTGCACAAAGACTTTCAGGGGCTTGTGAGGAGCAGCAGTGCAGCGGCAGTAAATGATGTGGGCATTCACCATGCTTATACTGAGAATGGCATTGAAAATTCTGTTGTACCATTTCCTTGACCTATGGGGAAAGAGGTAGGTCTTCATTCTCTGGTCTGCTGTGTCGACACCCCCCATGAACGTATTGTAGTCATCAACACAAACAGGCCTATTTATCTCCCTATAGCCACTATCAGTGTGTTTGGTCCTAATGCGCTTTCTGACACAATTGTTGGAATGCAGTGTAGAGAGCATTGTGAAGCGCTTTGTATCATGCCACGCACAAGCTAGCATTTTCCCCTTCCTCATGAAGACTGGGTCATCTCCCTTGCTCAACTGTAACTGTTCACGGGTGAGTCCCTTAGGCATCCCCTTCGTCTTACTGCTGACAGTCCCACACAAACCCGAATCATTGTTTGCCAGCTCATCTGCTATGGCTGGCGAGGTGTAATAGCTGTCCATGTACACCTCATGCCCTTTCCCTGTGTACGGGGCCATCAGCTCACGGACAATAAGGTGTGTAGCACCAAAATCACATGCATTAGGCCTACTTTGTCCAGTGTACATGGACCACTGTAGCACATAGCCTGACTTGGCTTCAGTCAGAACAAATACTTTGTAGCCATATTTGTCTGGTTTTTTTGGGTTGTACATTTTTAGGGTTGATTTCCCTTTAAACGCAATGGTCATTTCATCCAATGACAGCTGCTTAGATGGACCATACATTGCTGAAAACCGGGGGATGACCAAATTGATGATTGGGCGGATTTTGAATAGCCTGTCATATCCTGGCTGACCCCTGTCAACACACTCCTCATTATTGGTGAAGTGAAGGAAAGACAAAATCATCGCAAATCTATTCCTGGACATCACCTTGCCAAAACCAGGTGTTGCTGTTGGCCAATATTCGGCCCAATAATCCTCCAACTCACACTTCTCTACCAGACCCATACTCAAATGCAGAGAAAAGAAGGCTTTCATTTCACTGACAGTTACATCAGACCATTGATGAAATCTGGAGTGTGGCTGGAGTTGATGGGAGGCTAAAAACTGATGTGCGTAGCGATTTGTCTCATTTACAAGTAAATTCCAGAAATCATCAGAGAGAAAGAGTGCTAGAAAATCTAGGGGCGAACTGGCATTGGAGAGTTCTCTTTCGCCTAGATATCCAATTGGCTGATCAAAGGGCATGATCCAACTTTGGTACTCCTCCTCATTGGCCAAGTACTCAAAGCCGGCATTCCCATCAGCTTGTGATAGACTATGCATAATAGCCCCTCTGCCCCGTGTCACACTGCCTCTACTCTTTCTACGAGCAGTGCCAGATCTTCTTCGTGAACAGCTCGGACTACTGTCATTATCATCGTGACTCCCCACCCTGACTCCACTTTGCCCCCTAACTGTCCTATGAGTACTAACATACCCAGTGGCATTAGACAAAGTCTCCACCACAATACTGTCACCACAATTGCGGAGAGGCACATGGTCAGAAGATAAAGCTTCATGGCTGGCACGGTAAAAATCTCCTGCCTCGTTCCCCACAACACTCCGACCCTGGGAAACATTGTTCCCACCACTGACATTGGGCAAAGGACCATCTACATTGGGCAAAGGATTCACCAATTGTGCTTGGTGTAGGGCTATACTTTCACCTTCAGAATCACTGTCATCTTCTGAAGGCAGATATTCCCCTTCAGAATCAGGGTCTGCGAAAAGAAGACCCACAACTTCATTGTGGTCAAGCTTTATTGATGCCATTAGAAAATAATAATAATAATCTAATGCAAATACTAATATTGTCTAATGACAATATTGCTCTGATAAAATGGCTCACTCGCACACCTGCTCCGCTTTTGTTCGCACTGATTCAATGCGCTCTTGCTCAAAGATTTTGTATAGAAGCATGATTTTTTTTGAGTCGGGATGGAGCATGACATGTCTGCCATCTAGTGAAGGGGAGGTCGAATGAAATTTTACACCCTATTTCACAAAATTGGCCATTTTATTCAATGCCGCATCCTGTCGAGTAAACCTGACCGTGGCGCCTAGAGGGTTAAAGCCCCTCCTTTTGAAAGAGTAGTGTGCTCTGATTGGCTGGCTGACCCAGTGTGTTGTGATTGGCCGAACACCTCAAGTGGATGTCAGAAATGTTTTATAATGTTGTTAGTTTTCCCACATCAGTTCGAGTCGATTCAGCAAAGCAGATGATCAAGCTGATCAATCGGATACTTGTATGTATTTACAGAAACACAAGCCGCGGTTCAGCTGAACGTGACAAACACCGCCAGTGTGAACCAGAACATGTAGAGCATCAGTGTTTGTCATCTTTATATTATTATCTTTAGTTATAAGTGGAGAACAGAGGATACTATGATTGAGAACATAAATCCATCTCTGCACTTTCAATCGTAAGAACGACAAAATATGTGTTACACTGCACAAAACTCCACATTTGAACAGTCAATGCTAATACTTTAACAAATAATAAAACACACTTACAGGCTCTGATTCAGAAGAGATTCACAGTTGGAATTGCCCCATTTTATAGCAATAGTCTTTGTGCACAGCCGGTCTTGTGCTCTCACAGGTTCAGGAAACTGTCCCCTGTAAAATACACTTCACACACACATTTAGGTTGTGCTGTTCTGGGACAGTGTTGTAAATAAATCTGATCAACTGATTCCTGATTTCGTCCACTTTCAGAATAATATTTCCACTGAGTGACGTAGCTCTATGAGGGAGAATCAGATCGAGGTGTTTAATCTGGTCTGGATCTGCCTTCTCTTTTATTCCTGCTACAGACGGTGTGATTTCACCAATCCTGTAAGATCATTACAGATCACGCTGAACGACACAGATCTGATGAACTTGGGTACGGTGTGTGTGTGTAGACTGTACGATGATGACACCTATTGAATCTCAGGCTACGACACACGTTAGTATAGAAGAATAAACGTCATCAGCATGAGCTAGTGCTGAACAGATAGAGCGAGATGAACCGCACTTTGGTCATTGTGGTTTTTATAGGCGACACTAAAGAGAAAGGAAAACATGAAAACGCATCACATCACCCCTTTAATACATTAATACAAATGTAATCTAACTATTATTATAAACATGATTATACACTCAAGCTTCCACTTTTGTAAATGAATATTTAATTAGTCTTTGTCTCCCTCTGCTGGTCTCACACACACACATTCAGGCTCTATATTCTCTCTGTAACAAAACACACACCTTTTGAGCTATACTGTGTGTTTATAGAATTAAAATGGTTAATCTGTAATTTGCTGCTGAAATAAAAGGTGTTTCACTGCCGCCTCATCAGGTCTGTCAGAGGATCGTTGAAATCTAAATGAAGTCTTAATTTCTAACAGTGAAGTCACTGTATCTTCAGTCTCTGTTGATTCTGTTGACTGTGAGTCTCTGTAGTGGATCCTTATTCACCATCAGATCATCAGCAGAACATCAGACTGCCATCTAATACCTAAAATAAAACACACACAGTAGTCACATATGTGGTACGAGACATCACGTCTCACTAAGCACTCACTTTCACGATGCACTAACTAGATAAGCTTTATTAATTCATTCTCAAACATGATAATATAGCTTCTATCTGATGCTCAAAGTCACTTTACAACATCAAAAAGTCATGAAATGTCACTTTCACACAACGGACAGCTGATACAGAACAACTAGAAATAATCATTGATTATCAGTTCATAACAAACAACACAAATGTCAGATTATTATATACACATACAGTTAAAGGGAAAAAGCAGAAAACTCAGTTTAAAGTTCAAAGACCTACAGAAACTGAAGCTAAATTGAAAGGGTTACTTCAGATTAGAATGGCTTTCTATTAGTAGAAACCCTGGAGTATATTCAAATGATTTTGCTTTCATCCCCATGAGACAAAAATACATTTTGTCTTTCCTCAGTATAGAAAGCACCAAATTCAAAAAAAGAATAAAAAAAAAAAAAGAAAAAAAGAATCCACATTTCTACTACATTAATGAGCCAGTTCAAATACAGTATTGTTCAAAATAATAGCAGTACAATGTGGCTAACCAGAATAATCAAGGTTTTTTGTATATTTTTTTATTGCTACGTGGCAAACAAGTTACCAGTAGGTTCAGTAGATTCTCAGAAAACAAATGAGACCCAGCATTCATGATATGCACGCTCTTAAATCTGTGCAATTGGGCAATTAGTTGAAAGGGGTGTGTTCAAAAAAATAGCAGTGTGGCATTCAATCACTGAGGTCATCAATTTTGTGAAGAAACAGGTGTGAATCAGGTGGCCCCTATTTAAGGATGAAGCCAACACTTGTTGAACATGCATTTGAAAGCTGAGGAAAATGGGTCGTTCAAGACATTGTTCAGAAGAACAGCGTACTTTGATTAAAAAGTTGATTAGAGAGGGGAAAACCTATAAAGAGGTGCAAAAAATGATAGGCTGTTCAGCTAAAATGATCTCCAATGCCTTAAAATGGAGAGCAAAACCAGAGAGACGTGGAAGAAAACGGAAGACAACCATCAAAATGGATAGAAGAATAACCAGAATGGCAAAGGCTCAGCCAATGATCACCTCCCGGATGATCAAAGACAGTCTGGAGTTACCTGTAAGTACTGTGACAGTTAGAAGACGTCTGTGTGAAGCTAATCTATTTTCAAGAATCCCCCGCAAAGTCCCTCTGTTAAAAAAAAGGCATGTGCAGAAGAGGTTACAATTTGCCAAAGAACACATCAACTGGCCTAAAGAGAAATGGAGGAACATTTTGTGGACTGATGAGAGTAAAATTGTTCTTTTTGGGTCCAAGGGCCAGAGGCAGTTTGTGAGACGACCCCCAAACTCTGAATTCAAGCCACAGTACACAGTGAAGACAGTGAAGCATGGAGGTGCAAGCATCATGATATGGGCATGTTTCTCCTACTATGGTGTTGGGCCTATTTATCGCATACCAGGGATCATGGATCAGTTTGCATATGTTAAAATACTTGAAGAGGTCATGTTGCCCTATGCTGAAGAGGACATGCCCTTGAAATGTAGAACTTGTGGGGTGATATCAAAAATGCTGTTTCTGAAGCAAAACCAAGAAATGTGAATGAATTGTGGAATGTTGTTAAAGAATCATGGAGTGGAATAACAGCTGAGAGGTGCCACAAGTTGGTTGACTCCATGCCACACAGATGTCAAGCAGTTTTAAAAAGCTGTGGTCATACAACTAAATATTAGTTTAGTGATTCACAGGATTGCTAAATCCCAGAAAGAAAAAAAATGTTTGTACAAAATAGTTTTGAGTTTGTACAGTCAAAGGTAGACACTGCAATTTTTTTGAACACACCCCTTTAAACTAATTGCCCAATTGCACAGCCTTAAGAGCGTGCATATCATGAATGCTGGGTCTCGTTTGTTTTCTGAGAATCTACTGAACCTACTGGTAACTTGTTTGCCACGTAGCAATAAAAAATATACTAAAAACCTTGATTATTCTGGTTAGTCACATTGTACTGCTATTATTTTGAACAATACTGTACATTCATCTTCCCATCACTGAAGTACCCCTTTAAGACTCATTATCAGATGATCTAACACTAAACATTCACACACACGCGGTGTTACTGAACCTGCTACCTTCCTTTTATTTCTAGTGAAGGGGGGGATTCTGAAATCCACTGCCGCTTCAATATACCTGTATATATTCATATCCTAATTAACTTCATAATCAAAACCTTAATTAATATTTATCTTCCTATATTACCTATATTATTATAACGATTCTTTCCAGTTATGATTTTGCTTTGTTTCTTGTTTTCTAAAGTGTGTATTTGGTCTCTGAGGAGTGACTGAGGGTCTGGCCTAGAGTTGTGTGATATGTCACTAAACACTGGCAACAAGGTCATATGTTTGGATTTTGGAGGTATCACACACCCCTAACATGTCAGGAGTGCAGTAACAGCGTTTGCTCACTTAGCCCGGCTTCCAGATATGAAATATGGATTTGTCTTTCATTTAATTATGTTTTATTTCTTTTATATTTCCTTTTACTGAATCACTAAAGACTCAAGATGAATATTGCCTGTACTATTGTGTGTCCCTCTCACTAAAAGAAAGCACATGTGTATCTGTGTATGTGCGCAATATTCTCTGTTACAGATCAGAATGGTGTCAATGGGCACCCTAAGAGATGGGTGGACTTGTTGTTCTGGGCAAGCTGGCGCCTGCTCCAGATCTGGAAGGTCACTACGGGCCTAATTCTGGGGTGAAAGCATCAACAAGTGACACGTCAGTGGAAACGTGCATCAGATTAACTGACTTGAGTGGAAATTTACCATGACTGTGCATTGTCTCTGAGCCAATCAGAACCATCCACATTGCAGTAATGACGTGGATAAGACCTTGAAAACGGTATAACTGTTGGGACAATTGTATGTACGATAGGGCGAGGCAACGAGACGGTGAGAGAGGGAGCGCGGCCTACGAACTCCTTGTGAGACTTGAAGCTGACTTCTGCTTTTGAAACTGCAAACTATTCTTAAGTAAATTTTTCTTTTATTTAATTGGAATCCTGACTCTGTCTTCATTTCTTCACTACTGGTCCTGGGTCATAAGCTGTTAACCCCTAACACTAGTGAGTAAAACAGTAATTTGAACTTTAAATGAAAATGTGATTTGTTAAAAACTATCTGCTGGAAAGGTTACATTTAGCGCACCTGTGAATCACTGCCATGACACAGCCAAATAAAGAGAGAGAGAAAGAGAGAGAAAGAGAGAGAGAGAGAGAGAGAGAGAGAGAGAGAGAGAGAGAGAGAGAGAGAGAGAGAGAGAGAGAGAGAGACTTTTCAATTTGTTTACTGTAGTGTGACTGATTAACCACACACCAACCCTCCCACTCATGTACCTCGGTCTAAACATCGGCAGTGTTCAATAAACTCCTTTGATTGAATCTTACTGCCTTGATCCATTCCTGTTTCCTGATCGACACACCAAGAGGAAGGCTAAAGACATTAGAACCACCGTAGAATTCAATCCTAGTTAACCTCCTTAACACTATCATTACCTTAGTGTCTTCAGTTTATAATAAGGATCCTCCATCAGATCAGAGAGCAGCTTCACTCCTGAGTCTCCTAGATTATTCCCAGTCAGATGCAGATCTCTCAGGTGTGAGGGGTTTGATCTCAGAGCTGAAGCCAGAGCAGCACAACCTTCATCTGACACCACAATCCCTTAACCTATAGAGAACAATGACACACATTAAGTCTATCTCCAAAGCTAAACATGACCACTTACACTAAATAAATGAATAAATATATAAAATAATACTGTCAATATGAAATGCATATAAATACTCATAAATGTTACATCTGCATTAAAATACATCAGGTAGGATTAGAGGAGAGAATATACAGTTTGTACAGTATAAAAACATTATTTCTGTGGAAAGACCCATAAAACATGGAAACCCACCGTGAAGAGGGTGTGTATGAGAGAGAGAGTGTGACAGTGTGTGTTAGGGTATACAATAACTGCAATACCGCAGTAATGAGATGCCTGCTGCTCTTTGTATTTTCTTTTATTATATTTTTTTGCTGGTGAAAGTTACAGGAGTGCATATGGACTCCCACTGAACTATAAACACAATAATCATTGTTTTTCATAATTGACTGTCTTAGATATAAAGTTGTGATAAAAGGATTGGCAATATAGAGTCATTTTATCCAAGGCTCCGGGCGCTGCACTTCCTGCGCTTTAGAGTTGCACCTTTGGCGGTCCATCAACATTTAGAAAAACTATTTTTTGACATTTGAGAATCGATTGATGCGGTCCACGTCCGCATCGCGATGCATCCCTCACAGACAGAAAACAATAGTTCTAATTGCTTCCTAGTGTGCAGCAGAAAGAGAGGGAAATAGTCAGTCCCTCCCTCTAAGCCTTTCGGGCACCCTAGGCAAGATTCATATGTTGCCCCCCCCCTTTTTTTTTTTTACACTATAACTTATAAAGCAAATATGACTCCCTTATTTCATGGGCATATTGTACATGCATTAATCCAGTAATGTAGCTAGGTTTATTATCACTGAGATCAGAAATGTTAGGGGGGTTCGGGGGCAGTCTCCCCCGAGAAAATTTTGATTTCTATGATCTACATATGTGTATTTTAAGATGTTCTGAAGGCCAAAAAATTAGATAACAATAGCTTGAAAACCATGTCACTCGGCGCTGCTGCGGATTGAAGAACACAGTGACACAAAGACTAAAAGACGGGACGAAGCCGTAGCCGAAGCCTCGCGCCAGTTTTATATGTTTTAAAGGTTATTCACATATTTTTTTAGGGGGGGCATAAGAGGCATAAGTTCATAAAAAAAGGGCCTAGTGAGGCCCATGGTTATGACAGTATTAGCCTACTTGATCAATTTACACTAAACAGCTATCTCTGATGTAAAAAAAAAAATTATTCAAATGAACTGTTATAATGTTCTGCACCTGAAATGAGCATGGCGTGTGGTCCGTCCAGTACTAATATTCAGTGTAATGTTTTGCTCAACGTTATAGAGAGACCAGCTTAGTAGAGAACAAGTAACCAATAATTAGACTAACATACCTGTATATTTCGCTTTCTTTTTTATATTTCCTCTTTTTTCTTTTTACTGAGCCCCTGATGGCTTTGACCTTTTCATGATGATGAAACTAAAGCACTCTGTAACGAGTAGAAATATAGTGTGGCCCCTTTAAGAGTTGCGCGCGCTCCCTGCAAACGAAGTCTGCCTTTTGTGTGTGTGCGCACTGAGGCTTGAGCTCCCATGTGTGGGGATTATTTTCTCTTTTCTGTTGCTCACAGTCAGTTATTTTGTTTTATTAAGTAATGCTGTGGACGAAAAGGGAGTTTGTGATGAGAGTTCAGCGGGGAATAAAGTGCGATCGGTTTGATGTTAATCGCCTCCGTGTTTGAATCCACTCCAGTTACATTAAGTGAGCTATCCGCATTTTTCACTCGGACACAAGCGTCACAACGCCACGGATGACGACGTTCCCTGCCGCCCTCTACATGATCTCATTTCATTACAGCAGCGCCACTATCACCATGGCGACTTCTCTCCAATAATCGCAACTAATCATAATGCCTTGAAATAGCAAAAGTACGAAATATGAATAATAAAATATATATGAAATAACTAAAAAATCTTGTTGGGGCGGGGGCTCACTGGCGCCCCCCAGCTGTTGGCGCCCTAGGCGACCACCTAGTTTGCCTATGCCTAGAAACGGCACTGCTTGGATAAGCAGTACAGAATCGAAAACCGTTTCTTTCGGACACGTTTGATACTGAGAACCGATGAGACAATGATCTGAGCATGCGTGTTATGTGTTTAGAGGAATGAAATGCAGGTGTATAAAACGATTCACGTTTGGAAACATCATCACATAAAGCTGTCTTATCACTGTATTATTTTAAAGTTTGGAAAGTTTGGTTGTTTTATCAATAATGCACAATATTTTAAGGAACAGCTTTTTTCTTATTTAATTTCTAAGCCGATACACATTTTAAAATGTAATCAAAACAGTAGGTTCGATATCAGACTAACAGCAGTTCGCAGCTCAGCACATACACCGATACAGCGGTTCTCGAGTCAGGAACGGGTTTCTATCAGACGCGTTCGATCTTACGGATCACCTGTACAGAATCGAGAACCGTTTCTATCGGACACGTTCAATCTTTCGGACATGTTCGTTTCTGAGAACCGATGAGCTGAGATACTGAGCATGCGTGATAGTGTCGTCTTGAACTGAACTGTTTCTCTTGGACAACTGATGCTGCTAATATGAGCACAGGTGAAATCAGGATTTGTGTAGGTTTATGTTATGTCAATGTAAGTTTATTTAATTGGTGTAAAACATCAGTGTTTGCACGACTGTTGCTGTATTGAGTGCTTTTGCAAAACATGAATGAAAAAACATATCCAAGATGATGACGATGACAATAATAATTATCACTATACTAAGTTTTGATTACAAATACTTTATATTAATGTGTTTGAATGTATTTTAATCCGCCGGTGTGATAGAAATTACGTCATTACGTAAGGACGTAAAAGAACCGATGATCCGTTTTTTTTTAACCGGTTCATTGAAACGAACTGTCCAAAAGAACCAGTTCGCGGAAAACAACCGAACTTCCCTTCACTATCACATATATCTGACACGTATATAAAACATGGAAAACATGGTTATTAGCAGAAAATTGACAAATGTTGTGTTTTACTTGTTTTTAAGAGCAGCTATTTCCCCCTATTGACATGAGAACATTATGAAGTGATGTAAATACGCAATGACATGAACATCATTGAAAAGCTGCAAAGCCTGCCAGTAAGCAAAACAGTTATCTAATAGGGCATAATTTGAAGGGACTGCCACTTGTAGCGGTGTCTGAAACCATAGTGGACGTTATCAAGTGCACTCATTCAATCCCACATTGCACCGCAATAACGAGTGCACAACCGATGTACACAAAACGGCTGTCTGACTTCACACACTTGTTTTCATTCACGCCTTCAAGTGAACTGTATTAATGGACTAATGTAGGGAATAGTGAATGAGATTTTTTTTTTTGGGGGGGGGGGGAAATTTCGGATTCAGCCTGTTTTCATTTTCACAGTGGACTTTTGTAGTTGTGTATTATATCATTTAGTTTACAGTAAGAGATTGCCCTTTGTGCATCAGAAGAACGTATTGTAACAGATGTCTGTTTGTTTTGTATAGCTACCATCTTTAAAACAGGAAGCATAAACACATTTTATGTTTTTACCTTTTATTTATTAATTTTTACAGAAGTTGTAGAATATTCCTTTTGTAAAGCTACAGAACTTGTTTGACTCATTAATGTTTGTAAGTTTGACCCATGTGTTTATTAAGGTCTGAAATAAAACAAGATGAGAACTTTTCCCAGCCCTTTCTGTGATGTGTGTTTGCTTATCATAGGAAGTAATAAGAAATTACTCTTTACATTAAGGGAGTACTGAGAACAGCGTGTTGGTTAATCACTTTTCTTCCTTTTTTTCATCAAAATGCAGATTTAGCAAGTTCCCGCAATTTTATCATATAAAATTGCATAAAAATCCTACATATTCCATCACATTTTTTAAGAAAACGTGCCGCATAATAAGGATGTTTGCCCGCAAAAATCACAATAAAAGCTGCATTTTTCTGTAAGGAATAGTGTACTTCAGCACACTTAGGGTGCGTTCACACTTGTAGTTCGGTTAGTTTGGTTCGTTTGGTCCGGACCAAAAAACAAAAACACAACATATAGTCCTGGTCCGCTTAGCGTTCACACTGTCATTTTTAACAGCGAACCTAAAGTTACCGAACCAAAGGCACAGGGAGACGCTCACAACCTGATTGGTCGGCTTATATGACGTAGGTGCTCGCTTACCGAACACTCAAAACAACGCTGTGTGCGGATAACACGCGCAGGCATTTTATGCGTGTACATATGGCATTATTTTTTTACCAGAGAACTCATGAAGAGCTCATGAAATGTTCAAAACATTCAAAACAACGCTGTGTGCTGGATTAAACGCAATCATTTTATGCGTGTAGGCCTACATGTGGCATTATTTTTACCCGCTGAGAACTCATGAAGAGCTCATGAAATGTTCAAAATATTCAAAACAGCAGCAGGATTTCCTCCGTTTTGCAGAAAGAGACGGCCGTTCTGTCGTCTGTTCCTGCTAATAATGGGCAACACAGGAACTTTGATGAGAAGAGCCAGGTCTGCTTTTTGTGCGTTTCTTCTAGCATTTTCGAAACATGCTCGTCTGACCAAATATTGATGAGGCTCTTCCTCGTTGCTCTACGTTTGCCCTCTAACGTTAACGTTACTCATTTTGGATACACCGATCTTTCCGCGTCGTCAAAACAGCTGACTATGCGTCGCATCTTGTGACATCGTCCTGTTTTTGGTCCGTTTACATGTCTTTGGTCCGTGTTGCGTTCATATATCAATCAAACCGCACCAGAGTTCGTTTGGAAGCGGACCGAGACTCATCTTTTTAGCGCTCTCGGTCCGCTTGTTTGGTGCGCACCAGGGTTCGGATGGCAGCGTTCACATATGTTCAAATGAACCGCACTAACCGAGCAATCGCACCAGGGTTCGTTTTAATCCAACCAAACATGACAAGTGTGAACGCACCCTTAGTTCGTGGCTGAGGCACTGAATGATGTCAAAATGTTCAAAACAACCTATAAGCATATACACTGAAAAAAATGCCAACATAAAGCAGCTGCTGGTTATAGGAGCAATCATGTAGTGATTATTTTAACCAAAAGATGGCGCTGTGAGGTACGCTGACTCTACATGGTCGCGCGCACACCACTTCATGAAGAACGCAACTACGTTTACATTTGAACGTAACGTCAAATATCAAAACAAACACTGCTATCGCATTCAAGGTATTAACATACTAACAATTCATGTTAAATTAAAGTAATACTGTTTGAATGTGCTTTATAACAGGACCTCAACAGGGTGCGGGATTGTTTTGTCCCCAAAAGTTACGCTGTCACAACCAAAGTTATTATAGGTTTGCATTTTTAAATTAGTTTATATTTAATTATCATTTTCAATTTTGCTATAAATTTCAGTTTAGTTTTATAAACGGTTTTGCTAGTTTCAGCTTAGTTTTTATTTTGTAAACAAATTTCTATTTAGTTTTTATATATTTAGTTTCAGTTTTATGAATTATAGTTTTAACAGAGTTACCAGAACAAAGTGTAGAGACCAAATCAAGATTTTTAATTACAGCAAAGTTTAATGTTTGCACAGATTAGAGATTACTCTTATGCAGACATCTTAATAAAAATAAAATAATGGAATACAGATTGTTTTTTTTAATGTCATATCAGCATCAAAGGCTGTATTCATGGCAAAAATATTAAAGGGGGGGTGAAACACTCAGTTTCAGTCAGTGTCATGTCAATCTTGAGTACCTATAGAGTAGTATTGCATCCTTCATATCTCCGAAAAGTCTTTATTTTTTTAATAATTATATAAGAAAGATGCGCTGTTCCGAGTCTTTCCGAAAAAAGCCGAGCGGGTGGGGGCGTGTCGTGTGAGCGGAGCTAAATAATGACGTGTGCAGCAGCGCGCTGTGTGTTGAGTCGAGCGTCATCCCTAACAGCGGGAAAAAAACTTTATTCAAAATAAAAATATGGCTTTTAATCAGATACAGCCATACATCTATGATCCGGAATCAGACCCAGAGGCTGCAGTTGAACAGGAGCAGCAGCAAAAACGACTAGAGCAGGACGTCTCTATGTGTGGTACAAGTTATACACTAACTATATAATATGCTTAGCGGCTTGTGTTATTTACATATTTATACTTGAATTATATCGTCGTATTTTTGTCTTTGAAGGTGTACATGTGGGAAGTGCAGTTGTGCACGTGTGTTTGTGTGTTTACGCGTGGTTTGTGTAGACAGTAAGCGGACTAAAAGCAGTCTCACTCACCGCCTGCGGTTCTAACGTTGGGACTGCTCCATCCTTCAGCATTAGGCGATCGGGAAAATCCGGCGTCGAGCTGGGCCTTGTTTATGAAACAGTCGGCACCGAAATGCAGCGAACAGATATAAACATTCGCGCAACTCAGTTGCTGATCCGGAAAAGCAAATTACATCCACTGTTGCCTTAACGCGGGGTTTTGGGGAATCTGTGCAGGACTGTCTTGGTCTGGCAACCAAAAACGCACTTTTTTGGTGACATTGTTATGTGCTATGTGTAATTGTCACCTGTCCAGCATCCTACAAGCCCCGCTTTGATGGGCGTAGGCTGTTACTTTCGCTCTCTCTCTCTCTCTCTCTCACACGCTTCCGGTAGAATTGTCCGTAAGGCCCATACAAGGAAATTCCGCCCCCATTAACGTCAAAGGGGACGCATGATCTCAAAAAACTTGCCGTAACTTAGGACTAACCGGAAGTAGTATTTTTGACAAAGAAATACTCCCATCAAACGTCCACCTTAACTTTTGAAACTTTGTCTATGTTTAGTATGGGATTCCAAGTCTTTAACAGTGTAAAAAGATCAGTATGCATGAAACAGCATTTCACCCCCCCTTTAAACAAGATTTTTTAAAATAAAAAAAATAAACATTTTAATTAATAACCTTTTTCAAGCATAATCTAACTAAATAATTCCTTAAGTGAAATAACTTTTAAAAAAAAGCATTCTTGTTTTAACCCAGGACAGTCCAACAAATTATGTTTAACGGCGAGAGGAATCTTACAAAACATGCACAGAGTTGGGTCTAGGGCTGGGTTTCGATTCAACTTTCAAGAATCGATTCGATTCCGATTCTCAAGATCTTGAATCGATTATCATTATTCAATCCAATTTGATCTGATCCGATCTTTGAGATTTAGATAAGTGTTTTTTTTCCAGCTGTTACCTGAAGTTAGGACTGTAGTTCTGCAACATATTGATACTATTATCTTAGACATTCAACTGCAAATTAATGGAGTATTGATGGTCGTAAAGAAGAATCCCCCTTCCAGGTGCTCTAGTCAGCGAACGTGCGCTGTGGGGAGGGCGCGTGCTGCTGTCATAAAACTCTTGAAATAAAATAAAACTCTTGATGACAAGGCAGCCATTACAACTTCCTTGCCAGTAAGCGAGCACTGCAGTGAGGACGGCTGTGACGTAAGTCGTGTTCTCGACATATCCAGCAGCCCGAGTTTACTCGTCTACCTTACTCTAGTATTCTCTGTCCACCGCAGTAACGAGAGGAGAGGAAGAGTGAGGAAAACTCTGTCTGTCCGCGGCGCTTGTTCAGCACGGCCGTGGCAGTATAGTGACGAGAGCTTCGGCTTGAGTTTGTTTACTTACTCTAGTATTCTCTGTCCGCGGCAGTTCTGGAGTTTTCAAAGCTGCCATGTTCGTTGTTTTAATGTCCTTCCACCTCGCGCAAATGCGTGAATTCAATGACGCGCCAAATTAAAATTCACGGGGAAAATGTAGGCATATTATTAAATCGATCCTCTGAGTTACGTGTCGGTCGGTGTGTGAATGAATGTATGAATGGGTGAATGTGAGGCAATATGTAAAGCGCTTTGGATGGCCATAGGGTCTGTTGAAAGCGCTATATAAATGCAGTCCATTTACCATTTATGGATCGATCTTTAGAAATTAATATGAAAATTGTTATCATAGCTATCAAATTATTTTGCATTTTGCGTACGTGTGTTTTTTAGTTGTAGATGTCTATTTAAAAAAAAAAAAAAAAAAAAAAAAGTTGTGTACTATGCTAATTAACTGAGACTTCTTACAGCTCTTACAGGTTGTTGGCCTTGTCTGTTTCGTTGCTTCTATTGCTCTCCCCTTTTTTGTAAGTCGCTTTGGATAAAAGCGTCTGCTAAATGATTAAATGTAAATGTAAAATCGATTCAGAATTGTTGAATCCATTTTTTCAACACAGCCCTAGTTGGGTCTTCACCTTTAAGCAAAAAAAGCTTGAGTCAAACTATGACCTAAACGACAAACAATGATCTGAGATCAAACAAAGAATGAAATAAATGCTACTCAAAATATAA
Source organism: Pseudorasbora parva (assembly GCF_024679245.1). NCBI lineage: Eukaryota > Metazoa > Chordata > Actinopteri > Cypriniformes > Gobionidae > Pseudorasbora > Pseudorasbora parva. Next base: position 46,119,234 of record NC_090179.1, read on the forward strand.
AAGTAAAAATTAGAAATTCCAGACAAACTCATTCATATTAAAGATTAAATATTGTTAAACCATTAAAAGCTTATCTTAATTTTTTTCGAAGTACAATGTAGGCTAGCAGTGTGACCATAGCTAAAATCATCTAAATACAGCCAACACACATAACTTCTTTGACAATATTATGCAATCATAAAATCTCAAACACACAGTAGTACCTGCTACTATAGTTGCTGAATGCATCTGCGTCTCTCGTCGCGTTAAAAGCAGTGAGCTTATGTTAAAAGAAGTCCAAACTGTCTCATTACCTTGTGTCATTTCCCATTACACTGCAACAAACGCATTGAAAACAAACCCGGAAGAGAAGCCAATGCTGAATAAAGTCGTAGTTTTTGTTATTTTTGACCCAAATGTATTTTCTCTGCTTCAAGAGACTCTAATTAACCCACTGATGTCTCATATGGACTACTGTGATAATGTTTTTATTCCCTTTCTGGACATGGACAGTATAGTGTGCATACACTTGCATACGCTCTCGGACTATTTTTGCTAATTATTATTTTATTTTAGTTCGTTATTCAGTAAGTTTTTAGTTTCGTTTCGTTTTAGTTTTTATTTATTCCGATTTTTTCATTTTATTTCAGTAAAAAAAAAAAAAAGACCAATAGTTTTAGTCTTAGTTTCAGTTTTCGAATAATAAAATATGACCTTGGTCACAACGCAGTGATTACCACAGAAGGCCTACAACACAACTTAACTATAAAAACATTTGAAAAAAATAAACAATTACACTTGCAACAAATACATGTGAACAACTACAGAATACACATACTTAAACATATTCATAATAATTATTACTGTTAACCTCCTGTGACCCAGAAAAAAAGCTTTTCGAATATATTCAAATAAATTATATAAATATTATTTTTATTATATTTTAGTCATGTGTTATAATAAGTCCCCTGTAGTTGACACCAAGGATCAATTGTTTAAAAAATAAAATGACGCGAAATTGCATGTATAGGCAAAAACAATGATTTATTTTTAATTTACCAAAACATTTTTAGGTTTCAGGATGTGTATTTTTTTTTTTTTTTTTAAACAAACTTTGTTTAAAGATGATTCTGAACTATATTATGAAAGATATAATGCAATGCATTGATATGCCATCTTACTTGGGTAAAATGGCCATACATGGGTTTTACTGTTCAATACAATGCATCTATACACTGCATATAATTTACATATGAATTGTTTTTTGGTGCAAACATTGAAAAAAGAAGTGTAATAATGGGAGTAATAGTTGGCAACATCTTCATAATAATATCTAATAGTTCATATGAATATTGATGTGTAATGTCTTTCCCTGTCACTTGATTTAAGTCCTGGCGTCCACTACAGTGGATATTTATGAAATCAATGCCCTGTTCTTGTAACAGCGAGTCATATTTTGATTAGAAACCCCAAAACATTGTCCTGAGATGTTGCTTTATAACGAACAATTTGAAAATTGAAATTATAATTACTAAATATTATCATATTTCCATAAAAGTTCTAGACATTAATGTCATCCGTTCTAACTGTTGTTGTTTTCCTGGTGAAACTGTTAAACATTTGGTATGTGCAAAGCCCCGAATGTGCAGACATAAAACTGTGACGTATGATGTCAGAGAAATTCACTAAAATATAAAATATTTACTACAGCGGAAAAAAGATCAACTACTGGGTCCCTGGTGGTTAATAATATTATAGGGAGCCCAAAACAACAACACACACACACAAAAAACTATAATAAAAAGTAAAAAAGTATATATATATATATATATATATATATATATATATATATATATATATATATATATATATATATATATATATATATATATAATTTTATAATTAATAGATATAATTAATAGATAACAACCAGAGACAAATGAGATTATTGTGATATTTTGACCACTCAAAACACACAGAGAGAGAGAGAGAGAGAGAGAGAGAGAGAGAGAGAGAGAGAGAGAGAGAGAGAGAGAGAGAGAGAGAGAGAGAGAGAGGAAAACACGTTCTGTCACGTTCAATAACCAACTCATTACCGTGATTGGAGTCCTGAAAGCAGTATCATGCATCTCGAGGTCTAACATGGACATAAACGAAACTTGAACATTGTAAAATACCCGAAGTCCAGCGCATTCTTCCTCCGCGCATCACTGCTCTTCTCTCCGACGACAGGCTCACCGTTCTACCTTCACTCTTCACGCGTGTAATGGCCGCACCCACGGCAAAAAACAAAAACAAAATAAAAACAAAATAAAAGTCTATTTTAAATAAATTATGCTGTTCCTTACACAAGCATAGCAACATTATACTTTTTATATGCCTATTGTTTATCCTATTATTTATAGGCCTAACAGTAAATTCATTATAATCAACAGCTTGTGAATCAGGTGAATCAGAACCAGCAAAATACACTCTACGCAAGCACTCATAATACTCTCTGGGTGATTCATAGCGATTTTGCTTAGTCTGTAAAGCAGAAAGCCTGGAGACAGATGGGTTTTGATTAGGGGTGTAACGGTTCACAAAATTCACGGTTCGGTTCGATACGATACACTGGTGTCACGGTTCAGTTCGGTACGGTTCGGTATGTTTTAGATACAGCAAAAAGAAAAAATTGGCAGATAAATTACCTTTTTTATTATTATTTTTATGAAAACTAACAAAGAATGATTTTTTTTTTTTTTTACATTGAACAATGATGGAGCTATACTTTACCCATCTTCTATGTAGTTACAGGAATAAGACATTAGCCCTTTACATTAGCGTGTGCGGTGCATGTTGCGTTGCGTGTGTGTTGCAGGAGCTCCACACCCTGTTGTGCTTTCACTTATGCTGCGTTTGCAGTCCCCAACTGATCCGCTGTTGCACACCACAAACACAGCATTGATTCATTATTTTTAATTTAAAATCCAAAAGTTTTTACTGAACATGCCTCGTCAGAATTCCAATTAGCCTATCTTTGTTTACTCTTTAATAGAAGTCAGGTTACATAGCCTACTACATTTAAACAACATTTTATTAAATTCATTTATTCATGTTTATATACTTTAGATTTAGCTCACACAAGTGGCAAAACATTTAAACATAGGTTATAGCCTTAAATCACAAACATTTTAAATTAGAAACTTACCATAGTCTATTCAAAAACAGCCGACTCTCGTCTTTTCTTTCGTTTTTACACCCTTTTAAAAGAAATCCTCCAGGTCAAAAAGCAATTTGCTTTTCACCTCCAAGAAAGTACGAGTGCTCTCCATTATGGCACTTTTTTTTTAACCTAAATGCCTGGTAAGGCGTTGTTTTGTTGCTTTACTTGAGAAAAAAAGCCATGTGTTGACTTTGAAACAAGAGTATATTTTAAATGATATGCATCTGTGGTGAAATTACTAGATTTTCGCGTCAGTACATGTTTATTTTAATGCGAACAATGTTCTATCACTTTAATGCAGCAGCGCAGCAAAAAATAGACTCAGTACGAAAACGATCCGTGCACTGCTGCAGACGCAACGCACCGGGAACGGACTGACGGACCGCATCCGCGTGCAGTGTGAAAGCTGTCATCCGTTAACATGGGGACGGGAAAAATACACACCGCACACACACTGCAGACGGAGTATGTGTGAAACGGGCGTTAGGTCTCATATCTGCGGCTATAAATGGACCACTCGCCGCGGTGATGTCTTTTGCCATTTGAATAAGTTGGAAATGTCTGTCTAAATGCTGCGGGGATAGTTTGTGGGATAGTTTGTGGCTGTTTCTCCTTTTTATCGTCTTGTTGTCGGCGTAAATGAGTTGATTGACATGACATGAATTATTCCCGCTGCTGTAGGCTAGCATCAGCAAATGCGACAAACCGTTGTTTTTTAATCCATCTCTCTTGCCAACACCATCATAGCTTACAAAGAATCCAAAGTTCACCCAAACACCAGACCTGTTGGTTATTGGAGGATCTTCTATTTCTGGTTTGTTAAACACAATAGCCATTTTGCCACGAGCATTCAGCGCGTAGCCTACTGAGTAAGCGAGCACCTGACTGAGCAGCCTAAAACATATTTGGCGTTTTTTTTTTTCTTTCACTTCGGCGGTGTCAGGGGCATTGGCTGTTATGTCGTTTTGGTTATTGGGCTACCTTGTTGAATGCATATTATTATATTTTACAAACTTTTTTATTTTCCAAATCTAATTAATTAGTCCAAGAACCGTTCGGTACATAATGCGTACCGCGTACCGAACCGAAAGCCTCGTACCGAACGGTTCAATACGAATACGCTTATCGTTACACCCCTAGTTTTGATATATTGTGTATTCAGCTCTCAGGGCTCTACACAGTTCATGGTAATTACCAGCAATGGCTGGGCTTTGTCTCTCCATGAAATCATGGACAGTTCGCACTGTTGTTTTCCTCAGAATGAGGAGTTTATCTGCCATTGTGGCCTCAGGGATGTATGACAGTGCATAGTTTACATCTTTAAGGTACAACTCTATGTTGCTTCCTGGGGTATCAGGATTAAACACTTCAATGTCACATGCTAATTCCCTAAGCTGACGCAGCCTACTGTCTCTGGATGGTACTGAAATAGGGAAGTCAGGGATGGAGCGACTATTTTTCCCCATACTGGAGAGTCAGAATCTACTCCGTGAGGATGGCTGGGACTTGCAGAGGGGGTTGGGCCACCGGCTGCAACAGCATCACTATAGGCCTGATAGCGTTGTCTCAGTGAGGGGCTATCAAATAAGGAATCTTTCACTAGTGGGTTGAATGAGCTGAAGCGCACACTTGGTGGTTCAGGTTCATGGGGCATGTCCCTATTTATGTCTAACTGTTCCATTCGTTTTCCCTATTTCCTCTAGTCTCTGCTCTGCGACATCAGCTTTATCTGCCCAACCATTGGCTCTGGCAGCAATTCTGTCATGACTGTTCTGGACTTCTAATAGTTTATCGTCTGTCCTAGCCAAGTCCTCTCTGAGTTGAATCTGATCCTGTTTTGAATCATACAGTTGTCGCTTAAACAACTGTGACTCTTCACGTGTATCAGTATACAGTTTGTGTTCTATCTCTAAGTCCCTTTTCAAACAAGAAATTTCAGACAAGGCTGACTTTAACTCATCCTTGGTCTGTTTCTCACTCATACTCACTACTCTTAATTTGTCTGCCTGTGCCGACAAATCCTTTTGAGCCTGAGCCAAATCTGTTTGCAGAGTAGGTATAGAGACTGAACTTACATACTCATTCTTGACCTGTTCAAGCTCAGTTTCTAGGTCTAGATTTTCTTCTTTTAACTTTTTACTTTTCTCTTCTTGGCTGTCCATAACACACTGCAAGTCTTCTTTCTCTGCAGACAATCTATTAGCTTCAACCATTAAATGGTCATTTACATGATGCATATCAGCCAGCTCACTCTTTAGCTGTGTTGTTTTGAGGCTGATTTCCTCATAAGAGTTTATAGTTTGAAGTCACAGGGGTACTGTAAGTCACACCTTGACTAGTGATACGGACTCTAGCCCGTGGTGATGAGTGGTCAGAAGGAACTACCCTTATCTGACACTTACCTAAGTTCACACAGAACTCTCAAATTCTGAGAGTCTTACAAGGTATATGAGCCCTTTGCTATACTATTAGTAGCAATTAGTTATAATTAATAATCACAACCTCTGCTAACACTATAGTTTCCTGGATGAAGAAACCCTTACCAGAACTATGCCACTATAAAATGGTCCAAAGCTTTAACAACAATTATATTTACTGCAAACAATTCAGCTGCAACAAATCCTATTCATAAATGGTACAACACGGAGCTGAATGAAGAAACTACAAATCAGGCTTGGGAGGAACCACCTGTTAAGCAAACAGTAATTGACCAAACTGAGAAATTTAGTTTCCTGTTGAAGTAATTTACCTTGCAGTCTTTTAGGTGAATTCTTTGTGTTGATGAACAAAAGACTCGTTTCAATCTTAGTTGGCCTCACACGGGGCACCAAAATGTAGTGATTATTACTCAGTTCACCGATGACGTAGTGATTTTTAGATCACGTGTCACTTAAGGTGTGGTTATGAGTGTATCAGATGACCCCTCCCTCTTTGATACGGGGCACCAGCTAAGAATACTATCTTAACAATATAAGAACACTCACAAAAGAGCTGTTCAGTAATTCAGAATTAATGTAAATTAGAGGGAGTTGGTCAGCTGATTTATCTGAAGGATTTGTGAGTCTGGACAACCAGTAGAGTCTTTGATCATCAACACAATGAAGACACAGTGTAATAAAATGAATGAAATTTATTTACAATAGATATGCAAGAGTAAATACTTCAACGATTAATAATGCTAGTAATTGATATATACTTCTAAAGGATAGTAAACTAATAACCAAAAAGTAATGAATGAAACAATAAAACCAGTAAATGATGTGAACACAGAATGGATAAATGCAATGCTGTTAAACAGAATGTAGCAATGGAAGATAATTATATGGGAATGCTTCTTATGGGAACCACCTAATGGTTCTGGCACATGGTGATAAATAAATGCTTATTTATCATTAAACAAATAATAAACCTATTATTTGTAAGAACCTGACCTCAAGTAACTGTTATTTAAACAGGTTAGAAAACATATGCTGCATGTATAAACTAATGTCAAGGTCTCTAGAAAGAGGTTTGGTAAGTTTATATTTACGTTCCACACAGTCGGGTGATCAGTCCTGGCAGTAGATACGTCTTTCACTGGTTATGCGGGTAGCGTGCAGTGGGAAGGGCGCAGAGTTGCGAATAGTCGTTTCCACACAGGGCTAAGGATTCAGAACTCTGGTTGCACCAAGAGGGTCCTTAAACGTGGACCAGGCAGCTGGGTCAGTCGAATCTTCACAGGGTCCTTTGCAGGCTGGCTGCGCCACTGAGGAGCCGTGTGGGACCGGCAATGTCTGCCAATGCAGAGGTCCTTGGTGGACTGGATGTGCTGCTGGAGGAGTCGTAAAGGTCAGATAAGATCTCTCAAGGAGAGAGCCCTTTTCCAGCTAGAGTTTGCTCAAAAATGCTTAACCTCCACTGTCTTGTAGTCTCTTTCCTCGTCAGGTCAGAAGCTCAGGATGTGGTTTGTCTGTTAGTGTCTCCTTCCCCGTTGGGTTAGAAACGCAGAACGAGGGTGTGTCTACCCGGGGGACATATTTATCCCTTTCCGATTAGGAGGAGATTGAAATCCGGCGCCTTTCCAGTCCTGGAGTGTGATTGGCCACTGGGTTCTCAAGTAGGCACGGTGTTGCCCACCCTAGTGTGGAACTCATTTGCATAGCATAAAGTGGCATGTTAAAACAGTGTCTTAAATGTTTTACCCATGCATTATTTCTTTACCAATCCTCTTTTAAAATATAAAAGGCATCGTAATTGAACAGATAGAGACCAAACATGAGAAGAAACGGCTAAGTCATTGTCCACGCATTCGTTTATCTGTTAATGGACCTGTCCCATGGACTGTTGTTTTAACAGTCAATAACCATTAACATAAACTGCACTTTGTGTGAAGATGAGGTGGATGAGTTCTAGTTCATATACATTTAAGACCTCCAAACATGTGTATGAATGGATTTAGATAGACCTCTGTGGCCTCTCTTTGGCTGCTGCCTCCAGGAGGTCCTGAAGGAATTTTTATGGCAGCACTTGCCTAAACCATAGGAATGAGTTTGGTGGTTAAAATCCACTTGTAGACCAATGAGAAGTCCTCTCCTTGGTGGTGGTAGGTGCAGAAGGTCCCCCCTTCCTGCCATGTAAGAGGTGTCTGGCAGTTGTCTTGGCATCTTATCTGATGTTGCTGAACATTTGTTTATGTTCATTCACCAAGGGTCCAATCATAGTGTGGCACATCTTCTTCCACGCCGGTAGTTAGGGAGGGGCCTTGCCATAAACTGGTCTCTGGAATGCCACCCTAACTGATGTTCACTACACTAGCCTATAATAAAAGATAATGAATTTCAAACCTGAACCAAACATATTTTTATTAAAAGATCAACAGTCTGTTAGTCTGCCACAAAAATCACTACATTAAAATCATGAACTCAAATGTTATTGTGAAAAGAAAAGACTGTTGTAAGTAACAGTGCATGAATCAGACTGTATAGCCTAGCGATCATAAGCTTAAACGAAAATAAAGAAATAATTGTGTAGTGTAGTTTTTTTTTACACAGTGCCACGAGCAATCAATTACTCCTTTATGCGTGCATCACATCACCGTCCTCCTCGCGGCTGCAGCAACTTGTGCTCTCTTTATCAAGGATTAAAACAAAATTGGGACAAAAAGGTTGTATTGTCTTTGTGCATATAGATTAATAAGATACATGTATAGAAACAATAAAACTTTAAATTCACACAGCTATAGCCTACCTAGGTTGTGGAGGCCCGACGTCAGCACATTCCTTCTACAGTATTTTTTTAAGAACTTAGAAAAAAGATGCTGCAGCCAATGAGCAGCCGGCAGGGGTGGTTGCAGGACGCCTCAACCTCCGGAGACAGTTTTTAATGTTTATCAGACAATAACTACTCAAGATTTTGCTTTAGTATAACTTTCGGGACAATTAAGCCCAGATTCGGGATTCGGGACAACAGTGTAGATTTCTGGACTGTCCCGAATTTTTCGGGACGTCTAGTCACCCTAATTCACAAACTTCAATAAGCGATGTTCTGTTAATAATGTGGTGTGTTTGGAGCCATGACGACTGTTGTGAGTGCAGGGCTCAGACAGTGTAAAGAGTGCACACCACACAGACTGGCAACAGGGAGAACTACAGCAGTTCCTGTCTTAAAGGGGGGGGGGGGGGGTGAAACACTCAGTTTCAGTCAATCTCATGTCAATCTTAAGTACCTATAGAGCAGTACAACATCCTTCATATCTCTGAAAAGACTTTAGTTTGTTATATTCAGTGTTGGGAACGTTACTTTAAAAAAGTAATTAGTTATAGTTACTCACTACTTGTTCAAAAGTAATTAGTTATAGTTACTCACTACACTGAAAAAATAAAACCCTTGGATCAACTTAAAAAAATTGAAGTAATCAATCACACGAAATATTTTACATTGACTCAAGTAAATAATTTAATTTAGTTTAATTTGAAAAGTTTAAATTTATGCAACCACTTTTTAAAGGTTGATCAAACTAATTATTTTAGATTGGAACAAACTAAATATTTTAAATTGGATCAAACTAACAAATCATTATTTTATGTTGGAATAAACTGATTATTTAAATTCAAACAAAGTAATATTTATAGGCCAGAGTAAATTAATTATTTTAGGTTGTCTCAAATTAAGATGTCATTATTTAAAATGTAAAATCAAAAAAATAGCTTTTAAAACATTTTGATCAATGACTATCATAACACTTTCCTTTAGAACACATTTATATGTATTGTTCAATAAACATGTTCACATGTATAAAGATTAGCAGTCACAAAAATACAAATTTGTTACAAATAATCAAATCACCACTTGATGACACACTGAAAAAATAAAACCCTTGGATCAACTTAAAAAAATTGAAGTAATCGATCACACGAAATATTTTACATTGACTCAAGTAAATAATTTAATTTAGTTTAATTTGAAAAGTTTAAATCCATGCAACCACTTTTTAAAGGTTGATCAAACTAATTATTTTAGATTGGAACAAACTAATTATTTTAAATTGGATCAAACTAACAAATCATTATTTTATGTTGGGATAAACTAATTATTTAAATTAAAACAAAGTAATATTTATAGGCCAAAGTAAATTAATTATTTTAGCTTGTCTCAAATTAAGATGTCATTATTTAAAATGTATAATCAAAACAAAAAAAAGCTTTTAAAACATTTTGATCAATGACTATCATAACACTTTCCTTTAGAACACATTTATATTTATTGCTCAATGAACATGTTCACATGTATGAAGAACAGTCTGCTTCACACAAAAACACAAATTTGTTACAAATAATCAAATCACCACTTGATGACATCACATTAGTAGTAATATTAAATTAGGAATGTTTGTCCTGACAACACAGTTCACCATAAAACATCCTAAAATACAATTAAAATATTAAGATACAAATGTATTTCATGTCCATAAATGTATATGATGATGAACAATCTCTTTCAGCTGAACACCAGAGACAAATCCTGGAACTGCTCCTCAGACAGTGAACAGTGAACACTGCATCAGTTTCTGATACAGAGCTGTAAGCTCTACATTTAAAGGGTTAGTTTACCCAAAAATAAAAATTCTGTCATTAATCACTTATCCTCATGTTGTTCGACACTCGTGAGACCTCTGTTCATCTTCGGAACACAATTGAAGATATTTTAGTTGAAATCCGATGGCTCAGAAAGGCCTTTAATGACACCAATGTCATTTTTCTCTCTTAAGACCCATAAAGAGTTCTGATTGGGCCAGCGCTTCCCGTGATGTGATTGGACAGCAGATTAGCGCACTTTGCCCGGAAAGGTCCCGCCTCTTACCATAACGGGGCGATGCAAGCGCTGAATGCGCGCTCTTCTCCACGTAGGAGAGCAACGAGACCACGCCCCCTATTTTGTGTGTTCTTGTGGGTGGAGGGTTAGTCAACAAACGGTTCTAGTGACGTCATTACAGCAGGAAGTGCAGCGGTGTAGTCCAAACCGGCTGTTCGCTGTAGGCTTTGAAAGGGAACTTCTGTTAAATAAAATATCTCGCTTGGCATTGAACTTTGAGCTTTATAATTTTACAGGTATTATTTATGCTCTAACAGCAACATTTCACACTAACTAAAGTTTGAAAGATAGAATTGCGAAGAACGGGACCTTTAATGACAGAATATTCGTTTTTGGGCGAACTAAACCTTTAAATATAACCTATTTGTATGCAATATAGCAAGCAGGTTCCGGACCTCTAATCCTTCAATGACAATTTTAATGTCTTTTGGTGGATGAAGAGGATCCTCTTTCCCAGTGATAAAGATCGCCATGGTTGTTTGCTCCAGTTCTTCAATCTCATTTTCCTGCATAAAAAAGAAAGAGAAAATAAGTACATTATAGTTTCAGAACTCTCCCATTTTCAGCTCTTATACACTCTAAACTGAACTTGAATAGGCGCGTGACGAGTGAGAGCAAAGCGAGGCCGGTAAGTAATTGGATGATCAGTGCCAACTGCACGTCACACTGGTCTCAGAGCTTTCACAGAGGAGTGAAGGGAGAATAAAAGGAGGAGCGACGACAGTGAAGAAAGAGAGAGGACCAGGCAGGGATTTTACATAGCATATAGGTGTTAAGTCATTTGCAAATGGATTCCTTTGGACACACTTATTTTGACAGTGTTCCAGGGAAGACAAGGAAAAAAAAGATTGTTTTGGTACGTCTGGACATGGTCTAAGTGTTCACAGCTCAAAATTCAGCATCAAAGATTTCTCATAAATAGTGTTAAAATCTCATCTTGTGAGCTGAGTTTCTCATCACACCCCTATGTATTAAAAGTGGCTAGGAAAACCTAGACTATGACCATGTTAGTCTGTAGGTGTTATTTGTGTGAGCAAGTGAGAGAGATGCCCTTACCTGGTATTGTTTGAAAAGGTGCTCAAAAGGTTCGCCGAGGTAGATCAGAGATTTGAGGATGCATTCTCTTCTGATGGTGATGTCTGCAGTCTGAGTAAGAACAATAACTATGAATTAAAATTAAACAATTACAAAAAAAAAAAAAAAAAACAACACTATTCAGCCATGGATCCCAATGATTATCAAATTCATAGATACCTCATCTAAAACCTGCAATGTCCTGGTGGACTCCTCCCTTGCTCCTGATGACCTCCAACAGTTTGGTGGAGTGCTTGTCCAACTGCACCAAGAACTTGTAATCCAACTTGTTTCAAAGGAACTGTTGTAATTCGCATGAACTTAAATTGATCTTAAAAGTAGAGCATACAGAAATAAGTTTAGAAGATGGTGAACACAAAACAGAATCCCCAGCACAACCGTACTAAATTACAACAACAACTCATTAGTGAATCAACAGTTAGGTCTAAAAATGTGGAATGCCAGGGTATGGCAAATGCCATACGTAAACGAGTAGTCGTGTGCCCAGTCTATTCTCTGCTATATGCCGACCTAAAACATTCACTTTCATAAAATCATCATCAAAGCAGTCCATATGTGACATCAGTTAGTCAATTCGAATCTCGAAGCATCGAAAATACATTTTGGTCCAAGTATCACAAAAACTATGACTTTCAATCTACGACGTGTTCCTCAAAAAAAAGATTAAAATGGTTCATGAATCAGTGAATTAATCAATGATTCGGATCGCCAATGTCACGTGATTTCAGCAGTTCGGATCGCGTGTCGAACTCCCAAACTGCTGAAATCACGTGACATTGGCGATCCGAATCATTGATCAATTCACTGATTCACGAACCGTTTTAATCTTTTTTTAGGAACACGAAAGAGAAGACAATGCTGAATAAAGTCTTTTTGATATTTTTGGACCAAAATGTATTTTCGATGCTTCAAGAGAATCTAATCAACCAACTGATGTCACATATGGACTACTTTGATTATGTTTTTATTAGCTTTCTGGAAATGGACAGTAAAGTGGGCATTGACTGCATATGCTCTGGGACTAAAATATAAAATATCTTAAACTGTGTGTGAAGATGGAGGTCTTAAAAGTAAGGAACGACATTAGGGTGAGGAGTTAATGACATTAATTTCATTTTTGGGTGAACTAACCCTTTAAGAGCTGGAATAGAGTGTGGCCCCTTTAAGAGCTGCGAGTTTCACTATTGAACTGCCGGTATTTTGTGTGTGTGTGGAACTGTGCTGCGATTCACGCAAACTGTGAGAAACACAGACTCGGGAGCACTCTTTTTCAGAAAAGTAACCTGCTTATTCGTTTTAGCCGATTGTAATGTATTTAGTTCAATACTTAAGCAGTGATGGTGTTAATGATTTACCTCAGATATATGAGCAAGCGCTTCAGCGCGCTCGGACTGCAGAGAATGTGCTCAGCGAAAAAACACACTTTTCTTTTGAACTGGAGTCTAATAAAAGTTAAGCAGAAAATATTGTAGCTTATATAGGCTATAACTGCACTTGTTTCGAGAAATGTTATTGTTAACTCTTTCCCTTGACACGGTCAATGCCCCCACAAAATGAATTTAGATAGTTTGCATGCATTTAGGTTATTACTCACCCGCCCAATGAGGGGCTAAAATAACCTAACGTTATAGTTTGAATGAAGATTACGAACATTTCGAGTGCTATCTTAAAAGTTAATTTACACGCTATCAAGCGTTAGCGCTGAAATTACGGCCAGACTCAAGTCTTGTCAGATATACTTGAGGTAAAAACGTTAACGGTAGACAAAGTTTCTCTTACCTTATCAATGTTCCTCGTAGTTCTGTCTCGGAGCCTGGCTGGATGGGTCTGACGTCCGTTGAAATGTAACGTTATCGTCACGGCCACTGCTCAAGTTCGTGCTGTGTTCTTCTCAGACAGGTCTCAGACTTTTTTTTTTTTTTTTTTTTTTTTTGAACCACAGAGAGCGGGATCTGCAAGTCAACAATGCGCATGTGCAAATCCTGCTTAATCTAAAAAAAATGCTCTGATCAAATTAATAAATTCAGTTTAATGTCCCGCTGCCCATTTAGATTCTATCAATGTAAAAAAATGGATTGAACCATAAATCTAAGCTAAAATGTTTACTTGACATGAAAAAATTAAAAAAATTAAGCTATTTCAATGAGAAAATACACATTAAACGAACAACACTAAAGTTATACTTTTTTCAGTGTACTTGTTCAAAAAAGTAACTGAATTAGTAACTGAATTACTCTATAATAAAAGTAAGTCGTTACCAGGGAAAGTAACTATTTGCGTTACTGTAAAAAAAAAATATATATATATAAGTAATATAAAAATATAAAAATATAAGTGATATAATTTTTTTTAACCAGTTTTCACAAGTCAGTTGAAATGAGTAGAACAGACAAGTGTTTATAACTTTTTTTTAAATTTTCAAATATGTAAAATAACTTGGATGCCCCCAATATTAAATGTTAAATGAATGAAATGGACACTAAATATAATCAATTACTATTATAAAATATTTTACACTAATCTACACTATTTTAATGTTGCTGTGGGACAATGTGAAAGACCTATCAAATTCAATACATTATTGTAAATATAGTAGAACAATAAAACAAAATAGATTTTTTAGAACTGTAATATTTATTGCACAGACCCCAACTGGCCATCAAATAAATCTAAAAATAAATGATGCTCCTTAAGAAAAGAATACAAAAAAAGAAAATAATAATAATAATAAAAATATTAGCCTAATTTACATAGACTAGACTGTTTGTAGTGCACATTAAAATTCTAAAACTGTCACACTGGTAAACATACTGTAGCCTGCTTGAAGTATTTTCTTCCTCACAAAAGTAAATAGTTTAACTAGAAGTGAAGTTCTCTCAAGTCTTGTTTGTATGGCGGGCTTATCCACTTTCTCACGAGAAAAACCTAGTTTTGGTGTCTTTAATGTCGTGGGTCTGTCTAATCATTTGGTAGCGGAGCTCACGTTATCAATTGCGTTCACCGACGAGGAGAGACTCTTCTGGGCATAAGTTGCACGTTACAACATTCTTACCTTTCACCTCAACGGGGGAAAAGTAGTGCATATACTTCCATTTTGCGAAAGCTACCTTTGAAGTCATTGGACATGCCATCACTGACTCCTGATCACTGGTCGCATGCGCGGCAGTATGTGTCACACACACACACACACACACACAAGGGGGTAATCTAGCGCTCGGAAAGCGTTCCACCCCTAGGGGCGGCCATTGCTAACCAAGCCATCACCTGCTGTTAGCATCCCATTGACTCCCATTCATTTTTGAGTCACTTTGACAGTAAATAACTTTACATCTGAGACGTTTAAAGACTCAATTTGTCCATTGTTTATTTCTAAAGAAACACGACAATGTATAAAAGGCTCCATTACCTTGTATCTTACACTATCGCCCCGCAGCAGCTGTTTTTGTAAAAATAGGCTAACGATTGCGTCATAACCAACGCGACCCTGTCGCACAGTTGAGAAATTACCGTATAGACCTGAAGAGACGCTCGCAGGCAATCTTTTACTGTCTATGAGACAATCGGGGGGACGTGGAGACATGTTCTGGAGACTAGTCTGATAAAGTCAAGGGGGAAGAATGGGGAGAAGCCCATAGTGAGCCAAAAGCAACGGGAGAAAATATTTAAACAACGTGATTCAGCTTTCACTTTCCACATCTACTAGAAGACTCACAGCTGTCAGACAGGAGGCTCACGTCACATCTACGTCGTCAAGCTCAGTCTGAGCCTGCGCAGTTCGCTCAGCCATCAGGAAGTGAGTGCCCCTAGGTTGACTTCATTCTTTCGCCGTAGACGTCAATGGGAACGCTCGGTCCATTTCTTTTACTGTCTATGCTCACACACAAACACACACACACACACACAGCTGCAGGTCCGCTGAAAGAGCGCGCGCCTGTTCGGATGAAAACCGCTTCAGTGAGCTCAATTATAGTAACGCTGCATTTTTTTTCCTCAGTAGCGGTAACTGCGTTCCAATGGGTGAAACAGTAACTTGTTTGATTACTCGTTACTGAAAATAATAACGCCGTTAGTAACGCCGTTTATCTATAACACCGTTATTCCCATCACTGGTTATATTATAATAGAAAGATAGGCTGTACTGAGTCTTTCCGGTAAAAAAAAAACAAGCAGGCTGGAGGCGTGTTTTGTGGGTGGAGCTAAAGGGTGTTGAGAGCGTCTAAAATCTGTGGCGTCCTTAAATGTGGGAAAGAAAGCATTATCCTAAATAAAGTATGGAGATTAATCAGATTTATCCATACATATATGTTTCAGAATCAGATCTAGGGGCTCAAATTGAATAGGAGAAGCAGCAACAGCAACTACAGCAGAACATCTCTGTAAAAAAATTGTAGAAATGGGAAAGAAGGAGACAGGAACCGGTGAACATTCAACAACTTTAATTCAGTAAATAAACAAAACGAAAGTAAACCTCGGGCAGCCCCTCATGGACATAGGCTCTCACACACATAACAAAATGAAAACAAAATCCAACGTAAAGTCCAGGCCTGGTCCTCTCTCATCTTCCACTGTCTTCGCTCCTCCTTTTATACTCCTGTCACTCCGCCATGAGACAAGACCGGTGTGGAGCGCAACCGGCCCACTCTGACTGTCCCTCGCCGCGCTCTGACTGTCCCTCGCCCCGCTGCTTGCCACATAATCCCATCGCCCCTTGCAGGCCGGGGGTACTCCCGAGACTGCGCTCTAATCCCCCCCCCCCCCCTCTCTCCCGGGGGAGCCCGATCACGGTGGCCGTGGCACCTGGGGGTAGAACAGAGAGGCAAAAGAAACGGAGCCGAGAGCATAAGGAGAAAGAACGAGAGAGAAAAAAAAAGAAAAAAATCTGGTCCGGTTCCCCGACACATTGCCGCTCGGTCCTCACCAGCCGAGAGGCTCTTCCTCACGGTGCCATGCGATGGTGCTAGATGCCCGATGGATGGCCCAATCCTCCTCCGCCACCTGGCGGCCGGCGGTGGCTCCTCCGATTGGGGTAGTTCCCTGCTCCTCCCCATTATGACGGACGTCAGCAGGCTCCGGCCCACGGTGAACACCAGCGACTCCTCCACTCCCTCAAGGACGGCCACCACCCCACCTCATCCCAGGGGTACGGCAACGAGCTCTCCGCCCCATCGGTCTTCACTTGCTCCAGGACCACCGCCTCGGGCAGCCACTCGCAGTCCTTCTCCATCTGTGATGCCCGAACTCCTCACCACCGCGATCCCCCAGAGCAGCGAGGGCTCTTCAACAGCATGTCCCTCCTTCCTCCCAGGTTTCAGCACCAATGTAATAAAGTTCGTAGAAATGGGAAGGAAGGAGGCAGGAGCCGGTGAACGTTCAACAACTTTAATTCAAATCAAAGTAAACAAAACGAAAGTAAACTGCGGGCAGCCCCTCACGGATGACTGCCGGCACACAGATAATAAAACATAAACAAAACCATAACATAAAGTCCAGGGCTGGTCCTCTCTAGTCTTCCACTGTCTTCACTCCTCTTTTTATACTTCCGTCACTCCGCTGTGAGACCTGTGTGGCACGCAGCTGGCATTCATTAACACTCACCAACGGCCCGCTCTCACGGTCCCTCGCCTTGCTGCTTGCCACAGACATTATTTTGTTCTATTTGATACACTGGTAGATTATACATTTACAATTTATATTATATTACTACTAGTACTGTTACTACAAATAAAACCGATCTTTGGGGGCCCCAAATGTGTGTGGGCCCTTAGAATTCTCCTAACTTTTCCCCCCTTAGCTATGCCCCTGCGGCGACAACAACTGACAACTGAAGTCACACCTTCTTTCTCTGCATGTGCATTTGGGCGACATTATGCTAATATTTCCACTGAGTGACGCAGCTCTATGAGGGAGAATCAGATCGAGGTGTTTAATCTGGTCTGGATCTGCCTTCTCTTTTATTCCTGCTACAGACGGTGTGATTTCACCAATCCTGTAAGATCATTACAGATCACGCTGAACGACACAGATCTGATGAACTTGGGTACGGTGTGTGTGTAGACTGTACGATGATGACACCTATTGAATCTCAGGCTACGACACACGTTAGTATAGAAGAATAAACGTCATCAGCATGAGCTAGTGCTGAACAAATAGAGCGAGATGAACCGCACTTTGGTCATTGTGGTTTTTATAGGCGACACTAAAGAGAAAGGAAAACATGAAAACGCATCACATGACCCCTTTAATACATTAATACAAATGTAATACAACAATTTTTATAAACATGATTATACTCTCAATTGTCCACTGTTTGTAAATGAATCTTTGAATCATGGTAAATGAGTCTTTGTCTCATTCTGCTGGTTCGACACAAACATATTCAGGAAATACACACACAATAATATTTAGTTGAAAACTTAGATGGAAATTTTTGTATCCCCAACTGAGCAAGCCAAGCCAAAGGCAACAGTTGCAAGGAACCAAAACTCCATCAGGGCATGATGGAGAAAAATAAACCTTCGGAGAAATCAGGCTCAGTCGGGATGCCAGTGTTTGATTATTATTCTGGCAACCTTACAGGTCAGAAATCATATTAGATAATATATCTGTGATTTGCTGCTGTGAAATAAAAGGTGTTTCACTGCCGCCTCATCAGGTCTGTCAGAGGATCGTTGAAATCTAAATGAAGTCTTAATTTATAACAGTGAAGTCACTGTATCTTCAGTCTCTGTTGATTCTGTTGACTGTGAGTCTCTGTAGTGGATCCTTATTCACCATCAGATCATCAGCAGAACATCAGACTGTCATCTGATCGTGAATCCTAAAATAAAACACACACACAGTCACATATGCAGTATGAGACATTACATCTAGAAAATTAGAAAACTGAGCACTAAATAGATAAGCTTAATTCATTCATTCTCAAGTATGATAATATAGCTTCTATCTGATGCTCAAAGTCACTTTACAAAATCAAAAGGTCATTAAAGTTCACTTTAACATAACGGACAGCAGATACAGAACCAGCAGAAATGATCATTACACTCCACTACACACTTCCTTTTATTTCTAGAGAGTAAAACAGACATTTGAACTTAAAATATATTTGAAATATTCAATATATTTGAAAATATATTGATGGAAACTGTTAAAAACTATTGTTACCTTAGTGTCTCCAGTTTATAATGTTGATCATCCCTCAGATCAGAGAGCAGCTTCACTCCTGAGTCTCCTATATTATTCCCATTCAGCTCCAGATCTCTCAGGTGTGAGGGGTTTGATCTCAGAGCTGAAGCCAGAGCAGCACAACCTTCATCTGTGACACCACACTCACTCAACCTGTAGAGAACAATGACACACATTAAGTTTATCTCCAAAACTAAACATGAGCACTTACACTAAATAAATAAATAACAATGCTGTCAATATGAAATATATATATATAAATAAATAACAATGCTGTCAATATGAAATATATATGGTAAATGGTAAATGGACTGCATTTATATAGCGCTTTTATCCAAAGCGCTTTACATTTTTGCCTCACATTCACCCACTCATACACCGACGGCGATGTCAGCCATGTAAGGCGCCATCCAGCTCGTCGGGAGCAGCTGGGGTTAGGTGTCTTGCTCATAGACACTTTGACACTTGGTCAGGTGGAACCGGGGATTGAACCACCAACCTTCTGGTTTGTAGACAACCTACATGAACCACTGAGCCACTGCCGCCCCTATATATATATATTAGGGCTGCACGTTTTCAAGTTTTTCATTAACCGTTAACCGAGGCCCTTAGCGGTTAATACTCGGTTAACCATAGTGTGCGTCAGGGTTATTTTTAGCTTATTAATTTGACGACCACCATCTCCGTAGTGAACGCGCCTATAGAGAGAAATGCACATCATGGATTACATAATCAGAGAGTAGCCTATTTCTTTTCGTTTTAAATTGTTAAAAGACATTTCAAGTTTCTTAAGATCTATTTCATGTCTGCGAGGCCTACGTTGAGTTTCGTTAAATTAGGATGAGATGCGCTCCAGTTCACAAGCAATGCAAGTGGCCGCGAGGTGAGGGCGCCTGCATGATTAGGGCATGTAGTAAAATATGCAGCCGAGAATGATTCACACAGACAGCGTTTGACTCGCGCGGCTGCTGAGCCTCTCCCGGCAGAGAGTTCAAGCATCTGTGGACTCGTCCCTTCAGCTCTGGCCATCTTGCTTTCAGTCCGCGATTAGCTTTTTTGTTTTCTTCATTACAGTTAAAGTAACGTCTGCTTTTCTCTAGTCATTCACAAGTTTCTCACTTAACTTTCTTTCTTCTGCTCCGTTATGCACAGCGCGCGCGGCTCGCGCTCTGCTTCTGCCCTAATGCGACTTATAGTCCAGTGCGATGTTTGTTATTTTCCTCTTCATGACGCATATTTTGAATGATGCGACTCATACTCCGTAGCAACTTATAGCCTGAAAAATGCGGTAAGCACTGCATTGCAATACTTGCATTTTGCCCCGTCACTCTCATTTTTAAAGTGCTCCCACGCTTTCTTTGCCCGCTTAGAAAGCTGGTCATGACTTCTTCTTGTGGATATTACAAATGTCTGGCAGCACTCTTGCGGTCTCTAGGGGTGCAAACATATATTACAACTAAATTCAAAGCACGTCATTGACGCCACTTAACCGAGTAAAATGTTTCACTCGGTTACGCAATTTTTAACGGTTAATCGGTCAATCGGTTAACCATGGACACCCCTAATATATATATATATATACTCATTAGATCACATTGATACAACACATCAGTTAGAATTAGAGGAGAGAATATACAGTTTCTACAGTATAAAACATTATTTCTGTGGAAAGTCTTATAAAACATGGAAACCCAATGTGTGTGTGTGTGTGTGTGTGTGTGTGTGTGTGTGTGTGTGTGTGTGTGTGTGTGTGTGTGTGTGTGTGTGTGTGTGTGTGTGTGTGTGTGTGTGTGTGTGTGTGTGTGTGTCTTTTTCAACATTTTCACAGACATGGCGATATATTGTTATGAACTATTTTGGCCACTATAATCATGCAGTGATGAATCTGATATGGTGACGGCTCTGGTTCAGGTAAAACACACACCACTTCCCTCTTTTCAGCTGCAGATAAACATTTTGAGGCAATGCTCATGCTTCAGCACATATTAATTCTTAATCTCTCTGAATCTTAATGGTAGAGATGATCTTATTCTAGTTCCTCCTGTTTATAATATGGACAGATGTGATGGTGATTAAGGATGAATTCATGTGTCTAAGTCCTAACTGTGCTGAGATTGAGTGAGTGTGTTTAAAGTAAAGAGTGTTAAATGTTGATCGTATCACTTTACTGAGGAGCAATTTATAGATCAATCACTCAGTCACAGGAAGTGGCTCATTACACGGATGAGAATCCATGAACTGCATTATTAGACCGTTTTCTAAGAATGTATGATATATTGAAACTATTTAAAAACAATAATATAGCATATTGCTACTGTAAATTCACAAAGGCTGTGATTCAATTAAATAAACATATGCCTGCGGGTTTAATATTTCTCAGAGCTGCTATATTTCTC